>NC_041382.1:268284231-268349889 GCF_002162155.2 Triticum dicoccoides | reverse complement strand
GGTAGTCGCCGCCGGTGGTGGGGCGGTGACGTCGGGATCGCGAGAGAAAAGGCTCAACATGGGGTGGGGGGTTCCTAGAGGGATGGCCGAGGCGGCAGCAGACCGGCGGTGGGGAGTGGTTTCGGGGCGGGCGGGGCGGCGCACCGCCGGCCGCGGGAGGCGGGGGGTGTCTGTTTGGCCGGTGATGGCTGGCGGCTCAAGGGGGTGGCGGTTGAATATGAACTGCTACACGACCAGCTACCTCGGCTCTCGCATGGGCTGCTGCTACTGCTTTTCTGCTACTAGTGCATTTAGTTTCGATAGCAAAATTCAGTTTTGACAGCAAAATTCAGTTTCGACAGTTAAGTTTAGTTTTGACAGTTAAATTCAGTTTCGGCGGTTAAGTTCAGAGATGAGCGGCTGATGTATTTTACATCTAGCACTTTGTGGTTATGTATTTTACGTCATCTATTTGAGATTCTATTAGAATTCCACTCAGGTTAACGTTGTCTCTCTTGTCCTGCTTCAGCCTCGGCGTCGAATAACTCACTGGAGCTGCTCCAACGACAAAACCCTCCATCACAGCGGAGCAGTACCCCGGGCTCCATCTCCGGACGCCTAAGATCTTCTTCCCCTCCTCTGACAGCCAAGTCACCCGGAGCATCCTCACCGACCAACCCAATCACGATGAGATTGACATGGCTTCTCCATAGAGGTTGTACACTTGTTGCATCTCTTTTTTACTCTACATGTTATATATATTATCCGTTGAGCACACGTAGTAACGTGAAATACGATTATTTTATCCTACTCTAGGACAAGCAGTGAGGTACCAGGCAACTTAGCTATCCGTGATGGACTCTCTTGAATGCCATCATTATTTATCTCTGCGCGTTTGAGCTGTGCATTTGTCGACGGGCCTAGGAGTTGAACTAGTAGGGCAGTGGTCTGGGTCCAAAGTAGTAGAAGTAGCACAAAAACATTATTTGAGTGTAGGCTTTTCCTTGCTCAAGCCTGCCTACTAGAATTGCCAGTGCTTGAAAGGAAAAGTGAAGGAAAAACATAGGAATTGAATAGTTTCCTGTGGTACTACTATTCATGCATTTGGTTCAAAGGAATGGGGCAAAGGAAAACTGTAGGATTTGTTCCTTTAGTGTCTCCTTGAAAGAAAAACCATAGGAATTTTAATTTCCACTTGTCCTCCTTTTCAAATTCCTATTCATGAAGCACAAGACTAAGAGATAGTAGCATAATAGCATTATAACCATACATTTTCGTGTGTTTTGACTTAATCTCACCATGCTTCTTTGCATCCTGTGATCTTCCAATTCTTGTGAACCAAACACCCAGATTGGCAGAAATCCTGTGTTTTTAAATTCTCTGTTTTGCACGTGCATTCCTATCCTATTCTTGTCTATTTCCTATCCCTGCATTGTTAGAACCCTCAAATTCAAACAACCCCTTACACAATTACTTTTTTTTACAGATATGTGTCAAAGAAAACCTTGTGTGGTTTGTCCTGCTCCTGCTGCGTTGTGTTCCACCCCAGCTCAGCTGCTCCAACTACGGAAGGGTTCACCACAACAGGGATCCGCTCTCCAGACTGTCTTTCGCCGCCTCAGATCTTCTTCCCCGCCGCCGGCAGCCACGACAACTACATTACCATCATCAACTGAGCAGACGACCTTGAGGACTACACAGGTCCGCAAGAGAGGTCGAACTCTTCCGTGTCTGCTTATGTTATGCATCACTTAATATGATGACATGCTACTTTATCATCGTGTTCACCTATTAGACCCTGAGACAGGTCCAAACTAATGCTAAAACTTGAGTTTTTAAATGGTTGTGGGGTACATATTGGGACAACAATCAGTACTATTTGTCTACTATCTGGTTAATCTCGGGTGTCTACTATGAGTTTCATGTTGGCTGCAAACAAACATTAAAGGAGCCATTATCTATATTTTTTTAACTAAAGCTATTATCTGCCTGCTATCATTGGTTTTGGGTCTATCCACAGTTTGCTACCAGCACTCTGGATTTGTGCATGCACTCCTTAAATAATCTCACTATGTTTTATTCCTATGCATGTCAGTTATTGTACACAATGGAACTGAACATGTAGAGCAAAAGAGATGAGCCTTGCGTGGCAATAAAATTTCATGCAGACGTCGCTCCATGGTGGGTGCAAAGGAAGCCCCCTCCACCCATTTCAGATTGTAATCAAGAGGAAGATAACTGTTCTGAGGGGGATTCAGAAGGAGAAGACCACTCCTATTTACCCCCCCGGAGGTCTTCACTCTAACTTGGCATGCTGATGTTGGTAATATCATGCATATGGTGCCTTGAATTGCTTACTTTATACATCAAATATGGCATCTGCTTAGTTTAGACATGCTTTGTGTGAATGCCATCTGTTTAGTTTCTTTATCGTATATGTGAATCATGCAATGCCATCTTGTTTAGCCAGGCATCATATATGTGAATTTTGCAGTGCCACCCTGGTTAGCGAGTCATCTTCTATGTGAATTATATCATGCCATCATTTTTTTATTACGTGTTAAATTTGTCAACAATTTTAGTACATTCAATTACTCTTCCTATGCATCAGCTATTCAACACGGTCATGGAAAAATCTGGAGTGGAAACAAGGTCTTCAGAGAAGACAATGTTGTCTGACGAAGGGCATGTCTTGCTGGTTATGGATAGCTCCTCAGAGGAGGATTCAGAGATAGATGACCAGTCCTATCCCCTCCCCCCCCCCGAGGTGCATGCTCCAACTTGGCAGGGTTATGTTGCTCATATCTTTCATATGGTATCTTGCATTGCTATGTCATTTGCTTAGTTTAGACATGCTTTGTGTGAATGCCACCTATTTAGTGTCTAATTACCATATATGTGAATTATGCAATGCTATCTTGTTGCAAGACATCATATATGTGAATTATGCAATGCTATCTTGTTGCAAGGCATTATATATGTGAATTATGCAATGCCATGCAGTTTAGCCAAGCGTCATATATGTGAATTATATCATGTCGTCCTTTTTTTGTATTTCTCGGTGCATTTGTCAACAATGTTTGTATATTCAACTTCTCTTCCTGTGCATCAGCCATTTGAATTGGTGATGGAGAAATCTGGACTGAAAACAAGGTCTTTAGAGCAGACAATGCTACCTGCTGAAGCAGATATCTTGCTAGTTACAAATAGCTCTTCGGAGGATGATTCAGAGGCAGATGACCAGTCCTATTATCCCCCTGAGGTGTATGCTCAAACTTGGCAGGGTTACATTACTCATATAATGCATATGTTGTATTGCAACACTTAGTTTTTACATCATATACACAATATTGAATGCCATCTCCTAGGTTGACACATCACATATGCGATTTACCTCTCCTCACTTGCTTAGTATATAAATCATATATTTGAATTATATCATGCCATGATGTTTACATAGATAGCATGTATCTGAATTATGACATGCCAACCCATTTTCTAAAGACATAATATAGTTATATCATATCATCCTGTTTACATAGTCATCATATTTTGAATTATGTCATTCTGTCCATGAATTATATCATGCCATCATGTTTCCATTGACAACATGTTTGTGATTTATGGCATGCCAACCACTTTAATAGACACATCTTATAGTTATATGATATCATCCTGTTTACATAGTCTTCATATTTTGAAGTATGTCATTCTATCTTGTTTAGTTAGCCATCATACATCTGAAATTGTGTCATGCTATCGTGTTTAATTAGCCATCATATATGTGAAACTATGTCCTGCTATTCTGTTTGGTTAGACAACATAAATGTGAATTATTTCATGCCCTATTTTCTTCCCTACTGTCCGTTGCACCTGTATATCTTACAATGTCTGTACATTCAATTAGTTTTCTTGTTTATCAGCCATTTCAATTGGAGGGGGTGATGGCAGTATCTGTGGGAGTAAAAACACAGTCTTCACAAAAGATCGTGCTACCTGTCGATGAAGATAGAACCACAGTTGTACTTTCCCAAGAACCAGCCCCACCACACATAACCCAAACTCACGCGGATTGTACCCCTACCCAGTTGGACAGAGAACCAGCTACACCCCTTCTAACCCCAACCCCAGCAGATAGTAACCCAGTTCCAGTTGAGACAACACTGTCTCCACCACAGAGCACCCAAACACGATCAGTTAGTAAGGAAACTACAGTGCCCAAAGCACGAGGACCACCACTCCGAACCCCAAGTCAACGCTTAAAGCAGAAGAAGAATTGTTCTCAGGTGAGGTTCCGTAGCTATGGTTCATACTACTTTGCTCTTGCATCACTGTATTTACTCATAACAATTATTCAAATTTGAAGGATGCAATTGAAACTCCAATGGCGCAACAGGTATGTTTTAAATGTGTTGGTTGTTGTAACTTGCTCCATGTTGATTTCAGTTTCAATTGAATAAACAGTTATGTTCTCATGCCATGCACATTACAAGTGTTGTAATTGTTGTGTAGTTTCCCACACTTATACTCTGTCTATGTTGCTTTGTATTAAATAGATATGATTCGAACTGTCTCTATCTTGATTTGGCAACATATACTAGAATGATATAGACCATACAGTAACCATACTACATAGATATATGTTTGTTTCATGTTATTATCCTGTCCACCTTACTACTAAACTAGTTTACCAAAATGAGTTTCATATACAACATGGTAAACATGTGATGTGCTTGTTTGTTCCTCTTTTAGAACGCGGATAAAATATTGGATAAGAGTACCCCGTTATGCAATGGTAAAGGAAGTAGATAAGGTTCAAGATAGTGAGACATCCCTGTTGGTCTCCAAGAAAGTTGATAAAAACTATATTAAAGACACTGAGACAACCCCAAAGTCCTGTCTTGATGTAGTGTTTGAGTTACCGGCTACTACTGCTAGCACCAGCTCTTTGAACTCGCTGCCTGAATCGGTTCGGCTTCTTGAGTCTCCACTTCAAGTTGAAAGACATCGATCAGATGTTATGCGACAGGAAGCCGAAGGACTGAGGAAGTCCCTGCAGAATTCAGATGCATACTTTCTGGTGCAACAACAAGTGCTGGGGCTTTTAAGCGCCAAACAAGAGAAAGTTAATAAGCTTGCTAAGCATGTTTCCAGCATTATGGGTACCCAGGATATTTTTTCTTGAGCTCTTATGAAGTGGTTTCAGTTCTGGACTTGTTTTGCAGCGGCGTTTATTTGCACTGGTCGCCAACTTCGACAGCCAGTGTATATGATATGCGGCTTTGCACCCTATATTTGCACTGGTGGCGAACTTTGATGCCCAGTGGATATAATATGTGTAATAGCCGTGATAGCCTAGCGTAAGTTGCTTTCTTATTTATTTCCTTGTTGTCTTGTTTATTTGTTTGCTTTTAGTTAGTGTAGTTCTTTTTCCGCGGTTTGCTAGTGGCCGCAATAACCTATTTTTTAAAACTAGGCCATAATAACCATGGGCTACATATTTACTGTATTTACCATGGGCCTCCTACCGGCTGTAGAAACAATGGGCCTTTTAAGGGCCGTAGAAACAATGGGCCTTCTATGGGTCATAGCATCA
This sequence comes from Triticum dicoccoides, assembly GCF_002162155.2. NCBI lineage: Eukaryota > Viridiplantae > Streptophyta > Magnoliopsida > Poales > Poaceae > Triticum > Triticum dicoccoides. The sequence continues at coordinate 268,344,314 of NC_041382.1, read as the reverse complement.
ATGGGCCTTCTATGGGCCGTATGATCGATCAGTCAAACATGGGCCAATAACAGACCACATTATGGGTCGTAAACGGGCTAGATTTGAAATCGTCCATTCATGGTCCGACCATAACGGGCCGTCGTTAATCAGCCGTATTTGATGACATTATGAAAACGGCCCAAAGGATTAACGGACCGCAAACGGGCCAATTGTAACCACGGGCTGAATTTGGCCCACAAGTAGAAAAGGCCAGTAACAGGCCGTAAGTAACCGAATGCTGGAAATAAGCCCAAGAATAAATGGGCCCTGAGAAGGCCAAAAGATAACACGGGTTTGAAACGGCCCAATGGAATAATGGGTCGTTCATGGGTATAAAGCGGTACACTATTCATTACGGGCCAGATTCACCACGGGCCGTGAATGGGCCAAGAGCTACAAATGGCCTCGTATGGGCCGAAAGATATCATGGGTCGTACAATGGGCTGGAATCATATTGGATGGCCCAGATGAAGCTACTGGGCTTAATTCCGATAGGCCGTAACGGTCCATGAGTTAGTGGGCCGTAAATGGGCTATATACGAACATGCCGTTAACAAGCTTTCCATGGGCCGGCCCGTTACCTTTTGACCAAGTCAAACGGGCCGGCCTTTTCACCGGAATGGGCCTCTGTTGGGCTGTGCCATGTGTCGACGTATCATAGGCGGCTCCTGTCCAATGAATGGATGACATATGTCCCATCAGTGAGCCAACATGTGTTTCCTCTGGCCAATGAAAATTTAACACATGGAAAATCCTCATTGGTCCGGGGTATTAACGGGTTATCGGATCCAAAACCGGACCCGATAGCATAATGGTGACCCGTTACAGTGGATGCCACGTGTCGGTCACCCTTGATGAAAGCACTTCTATGACGCGCGAATTATCATCATGGAAGTGGACACTTCCTTCATGGTAATTTTGGTAATGTCATGGAACACTTCTACGACAGCACATGTATGATTATCTTGATTCTGTCATAAAATTTCCATGGATGTACATGCATGACAGAAAACGTGACGTACTGTGACAAACACGTATCATCACGGAAGTGTCTATTCTTCTAGTGATGGGAGGGGGGCTTCGGTCTCTCCGGATACAACGTCCGCAGGACCTTTGCGGCGGGGTGCGCTCTTGGTCTCCTTGCCCTTCTTCTTCTTGGCCTTCTTCTCCCGTGCCTGATAGGGCGCCGGGACCAGCATCTCTGTCAGCTGGGGTGTGGCTGGGTCTTCGATCAGCGAAGCCGGACACTTGATCCGCTACGCCTTTGTCGTCCAGCACTGTATGAATAACATGCAATACATTATATCAGAACTTATTTATCGAATAGGAACTTGGGAAAATCATGCTTACTGGCGAGGCCGGATTCTCGATGTCGATACCAATGTCTTCGGTCTTCTTTGGCCACGTTTTTTGGGCCTTGAAGAGCAACTTCCAAATATCTTCATGCGTCATGTCGAAGAAGTGCTTCAAGGTCCATGGCTCCTCCGAATTAAACTCCCACATATGAGAGGCCCGGAGCTGGCAAGGGAGGGTCCAGCAGAATAGCATCACATGGATCACGTCTGTGAGACTGACGTTTTTGCCTATCATGTTGGTGATGTGCTTTTGCAGCATCTGCACATCCATCGTGGACCCCCAGTCAAGGCCTTTAGCAGTCCCGGAGGTGAGCCTGGTAGGTGGTCCGGATCTGAAAACGGGTGTGGCTCCCTAGTTGGCACTGCGGGGTTCGGTGATGTAGAACCACTCCTGCTACCACACCTTGACCGTCTCCACGAACGCCCCTTTGGGCCAGACGGTGTTGGGGAGTTTTCTCACCATGGCTCCACCACAGACCACACATTGCCCGTCGACCACCTTCGGCTTTACATTAAAAATCTTGAGCCACAAGCCAAAGTGTGGTAGGATGTGGAGGAGAGCCTCGCACACGACGATAAACGCCGATATGTGGAGGAAAGAGTTTGGGGCTAGATCATGGAAATCCAGCCCATAATAAAACATGAGGCCGCGGATGAAGGGGTGAAGAGGAAACCTAGCACATGGAGGAAGTGGAGTATGAACACTACTCTCTCGCCGGGCTTCGGGGTGACCTGACCCTTGTTGGGGAGCCTTTGCGCAATGTCCGCACATAGGTACCCCACACCCCGGAGCTCCTTGACATCCTTCTTAGTGACGGAGGAGGCCTCCCACTTGCCCTTAGACCCAGACTCGGACATGGCTGGGGAGGTTGGTGGCGGTGGGAAAGATTTTGGGTGTTGGATCACAGAGGAAGGGAAGGCAAGAGCTAGGAGAACGGCGTGGGAGAAAAAGAAGGGATCTTTATCCTCTTATATAGGCGGTGAAATACCAAACGCCCGCCCCGCTCAAGCCTTAAAACTCGCCAGTTCCCGATAAGATCGTGCGAATGGCACGATTGGATTACCAAAAAATGTATTTATGAGGATCTCGTAATGGGCGGGCACGATCTCTGTTTTGATAAGTCGTGCCAATGGAGGCTATGCCTCGAAATGTGAAGCGGGAGGCATGAAAATGGTTCAAAGTTAAAGTGCCAGATATGACGTTTCACCAAAAAAGTTGTTAGTAAAGAGACATTGTTTTGTTTGGATATCTTGCCTTCGTGGCTAAGGGTTGTAACAATTGTACAGAGCCGAATACAGTTCCTTTGTTCAGGGAGTTGTTTCAAAGCATTCCAGAGGACGAACCTGCCTTGCAATGCTGAAGACAATCCGTGTGCCGAACTCATCGTCATCGAAGACTGGTTCAGGGACTACTTAGGGAGTCCTGGATTAAGGGGTCCTCAGGTGTCCGGGTTATTCAATATGGGTCGGACTGATGGGCCGTGGAGATACCAGCAGAAGACATTCCCCTGTGTCCGGATGGGACTCCCCTATGCGTGGATGGCAAGATTGGTGTCTGGATATGTTATTTCCTTCCCCCACAAACTGACTTTCTACAACCCTAGGTCCCTCCGGTGTGTATATAAACCAGAGGGTTTAGTCTGTAGAGACTATCAGAATTCTCATAGGCTAGACAGCTAGGGTTTAGCCATTACGATATCGAGGTATATCAACTCTTGTAACCACCATACTCATCAAATACAATCAAGCAGGACGTAGGGTTTTACCTCCATTATGAGGGCCCAAACCTGGGTAAACATTGTGTCTCCCTTGACCTTTGTTACCCTCGATCTTCAGATGCATAGTTTGGGACCCCCTACCCGAGATCGACAGGTTTTGACACCGACATCCACCGCACCGGAGTTGTTCCCGCTACACCGTCCTTCACCGACTCGAATCTGCTTCCCCTCCGCCGACAGACAGCCACCACAAGACAGTCAACAATTTTACCATGGGTTCGTCCAAGGCTCGACCCTTCTCCAAAACATTGGTTCCCCAGGTAAAACCAAGAAAATCTCCTTGACGTCCGGAGGACCCAGCACTGGCAACTAGAAATGGTACTCCTCTTCCCTTATTCATGCAAATCTTACGTGTCTGCTTGCACGGTATTCATCCCACAGAAGACACTAGTTGACCGCTTCTTCTTGGTACTAGATGTTCCTAGTAACTCATGATGCACAAGGTTTCTCCTCATATACTATTTCACCTTAGGTAGAGGTCCGTCGCCCCTGGATTTCAATTCCTGGTCAGTTGATTCCCAATTAAAGGAAGCATTCCCCGGCGTAACAGACTCTAGTCCACCTATTATGCTGGGGAAGCAACGCCTCGGTGTTTATCTTAGGGGTGTGTGGGGCCTAGGAGCTGCTAGCGCCCGATCTGGAGGTCGGCCGAGATTAAAGGTATGGTCGAGGTGCGCTGCCTAGCACGGCAGTGGTGTGAGGTCAAGGGGAGGGCGGGGCAGCGGAGGCAGGGGTCTGGGTCGGTGGTCGCTGGCGGTTCGACAAAGATCGTAAATAGTGACTGGCGGGAGGTAGACGAAGGCCATCTGCCCATTCCTTATAGATTGGACGATTCATAAAAAAATCGACTGGCCTATTTATTTTCAGTCGACTGTTATTTTGATAGGACCACATGTGGTGGTGTGCTGGAGGAGTACCTGCATTTCCCAGCCATCCCTGTGCTCATATATTACAAAATCATGCGGAGTAGAATCTAATTTTGTTTGCCATGCCATATTGTAGAGCTATCACATGTCTCCTATCATTTATTTTGCAGCCACCTGCTATCAGCTACTTTTACAATGCACTATTTCTGCACACACTTCACCCATACTCTCACTATTGTGTTTTTATGCAAGGGTATTTCAAACTCTACCTTGACAGAAGCAGAAAAGAAAAGAGAGAAGTCGCTCCTTCTTGCTTCACGGGCAGGCAAGACACGTGTCTGTGCTTTAAAGGTTGGATGTTCAATAGATGGAGACGGTAAACGTAGCTCTGGAGTTGATGATGTCGCTAGCCGTGAACCACCATCCCAGGTGCTCGCTTTAACTTCACAGTGTCATATGTGGTTGCATGTTGCATATGGTGTCTAGCTTGTATTCGAAAGGCCGAAGTCAGTCTTTATTAAGATAAGGAGAGATATTTTTTACATGAACCACCATCCCGGGAGCACCAGAAGACAAATAGCTAGTCAAGGTACCGGCCGAGCCAGTGACAAGCCCAGCACAGATAGGCATCACCTGGAAGCCAATAAAAAAGGCACGATGGTGGTGAAGCAACCCGCCTCCCACCAGGCTCTCAGGTCCTAGATGATCATGCTCACCACTCCAGCCGGATGTCTAGCTTGTATTGCTTCCTGTTTTTGGTACATACTAGTCCATCTGTCTATTAACCATGTTCTTACATCAAACTAATGTTCTTGTGTATCCCTCATCAGTCACTTATGATGAGGCAGTCAAGCCAGTGGACTATTGTGAGAAAAGATCCTCATTTATATAATGCAGCATCAGCCTCCCCACATGATTCTCAAGAAACGACAAGGCTAGATGAAGATAGTGAACGCAGCTCTGTAGTTGATTACCGCATTTCCCCTACACCAGCATCGCAGGTGCTTGCTCTAACTTGGCAGCGTGATATGTGGTTGCATGTTGCATATGGTGTCTAGATTGTAATTCTACTAATCTGGTTAAACTGCATGTGCTATTCTTCTTAGTTTATACATTATACCTGTTAATGTGACATGCCTTCCTGTTTTTAGTACATAGTACATCTGTCTATTAAGCATGTCCTTACATTAAACTATTGTTTTTGTATCCCGCATCAATCAATATGACGAGACACCATTAGTATATGCAGTGCGATATTAGCTGCATCTTTCATATGATTTATAGCATGCGCTACTTCTAATTTGTTGAAATGCCACTTATGATGGGAAGCTTTTAACTTGGCAGAGTCATATTGGTCGCATCTTTCATGTGGTGTCTAGCTTGCATTGCTTCTTATTTTTTGAAATGGCTTCTTCTTAGTTTACACAAATAGTTGTGCATATGCCATGTCGTCTTGTTTTTCATACATATTCCATCCTGGTATCATGTGTTTGCCTTACATTAAAGTAGTGATTGTCAGTATCATGCACGAATGAGTTCTGAAGAGTGAATTTTATTGCTTTTTCTTGTCGGTTTTACTTGACAATTCAAAATCAATAAAGCAGAAGGAAATTAGCAAGGCAGCGGATAAAGTTGCTCCTTCCAAAAGGAGGGCCTCCACAGATTCTACTCCTCCACCCCCAATATGATTTGCAAGACAACACATGCATAGAGACTAGCACGTATCCCCTAGTGCACCACCACAGGTGCTCCCTCTAACTTGTCACTGTTATATGTGGTTGAATGTTATGTATGATGTCTAGCTTGTATTGCTTCTAATTTTGTTGAATTCCATCTGCTTACTTTACACATTATACTTGTGAATAAGACACGTGTTCCTGTTTCTAGAACATACAATATATTTCTATCACACCATGTTCTTACATCAAACTACTACTATTGTGTAACCTGCAACAATCACTTATCATAAGACACGTGTGACTTGGGAGTGTGATATAGGTTACATCTCGCATTCTTTTCTAGCTTGCACTACTTCTAATTTGTTGAAATGGCACTTATGACGAGACAGTTTTAACTTGGTAGAGTGATATTTGTTGCATCTTTCATATGATGTTTAGCTTTCCTTGCTTCTAATTTTTTGAAATGCCTTTTGCTTAGTTTACACATCATAGCTGTGAATATGCAATGATGTCCTTTTTCTTACACATTCAATTGTCCTATCATGCGATCGTCTTACATTAAAGTAGTGTTCATCATCATCCTGCATCAATGAGTTCTGAAAAGCGAGTTTTTATTCATTTTTCTAGTGGGTTTGACTTGACAAGGCAATAAAACTAAGAAAGAGGAAGGAAAAAATAAGGCAGGGACTGATGGTGGTCTTCCGGCAAAACCGGCGTCCCACGTGCTTTCTCTAGCTTGGCAGTGTGATATTGTCTTGCATGTTGCATACAATGTCTATCTTGCATTGCTTCTTATTTGATGAAATGGCCTCTGCTTAGTTTACACAAATAGTTGTGAATATGCCCTGCCATCCTGTTTTCCATACATATTCCATCCCGGTATCATGTGTTTGCCTTACATCACGCATTCTTTTCTAGCTTGTACTACTAATTTGCTGAAATGACACTTGGTAGAGTGATATTCATTGCATCTTTCATATGGTTTCTAGATTTCATTGCCTCTAATTTGTTGAAATGCCTTCTGCTTAGTTTACACATCATAAGTTGTGAATATGCAATGGCACTAATGACGAGAGACATTTAACTTGGTAGTGTGATGTTGTTTGCATCTCGCATATGAATTATTTCTTGTACTACTTCACATTTTTTAAACGCCAGTTATGACGAGACACTGTTAACTTGGCAGAGCGATATTTGTAGCATCTTTCATATGGTGTCTACCTTCCATTGCATTGATTCTAATTTAGTGAAATGTCTTCTACTTAGTTTACACATCATAGTTCTGATTATCTCATGTTGTCCTGTTTTTCGTACATATTACATCCTCCTATCATGTGGTTATCTAACATCAAAGTTCAGTTCATCTGTATCACGCATCAATTTGTTCTGAAGAACTAAATTGTTATTCTTTTTTCTTGTCGGCTCGACTTAACATGGCCAAGAGAAAGAGGAAGGAACACAGAATAACAGGGGATGGTGTTGGTACTAAGGACACACGGAAATGGAAGCGGAAGAACCCTGCAGATTCTGCTGGTACTGATGGTGCAATAGAAGGTCAAAGTCCAGTGGAAAATTGTACAAACGGGGTATCCTGTGCTACATCGGTTGTAGAATAAGCCAAACATAAACTAATAGCTGCCACCAAACAAGCAGAGACAACCCTAGTTGTTGCAACACCTTCCATGGTACCACCAGCTGCACAAGTTACTCGTTCGGCAACTCAGCTAGCAACATGTTCCCAAGCTCCCTTGCCACCTGACACTACTACCAAAGCACTCTTGACACAAGACAAGTTGGCAAGATCAGATGAACTTTGTGAACTTCAACAGCAAGAAGGTAGTTGTTGGAGTGAAGTTATAGTTGCATGCTTCTTTATATGCAGTCTCACAGTTTGATGTACACTAACACTTCCTATGTTCGTTGTTGGACTATCACCTAGGCGCAAGAGGAAACAAACATCAGGGATAATGCTCGATAGGTTAACTAAATTAGAGGAGGAAGAACGGAGATCCGTTTTGAGGTAGGTTTAAAAAGGCCACGTGATGCTACAGAGTCAGCTAAGTTAGTATCAGAGGCAGCGGTTGCCGTTACGTATCCTCCCAACATGGATTCAGTACAGGAATGACAAAGACGAAACCCAGTTCAACACCTTCCTCAACCATTTATCTATAAGTATGGTTATGTATGGAAACTAGTAATATCGTCTTGCTATCTCCCATACTTTCTAGGTTGCTGATAATGAGACTCCCATAATTTTGAATATATGAGGTTCAAGTTGGATAGCCAAGATGATGCAACCAGACAAGCTCGCACCCATGTTTTCAAGTCTGCTCCGTGACAGTATAGTGGAACTTGAGGAAACCTCACTTTGAAGGCAAGGCTCACAGTGAACTTGCCCAAACATCTCGAGTGGAAAATATATCAGATGAAGACTAGAGAGGCCTCATTAAACACTAGTCTGATCCAAAGTATCAGGTACGTTATATGTATGTGATCAGATAACATGTTGAACTCCTATTTACACATGTCCATCACAAATCTATCTTCTTGTAGGTGAACTTTTCAAATAACAAAGCAAAACGTACGAAAGTGAAATTCCAACAGACGACTGGATCTCGTAGCTATATTGCAAACTACGAGGCTCTTGTAATTAGCTGTGGTTTCACTCTTTTTGTGGAAATCTTCAAGGACCGTCACACTAGCAAGATGAAGGGCATGACTACACCAGTCAAAGCCGCTGTTGTAAGTCCTTAATCCTCATGCCTTTTAACTACTACTTACTCTGACTTGTGCATTGAAGTGCATGGTTTGCAACCAATGTCTATTACTCTCTTCAATTTTATACACAATTGTCTTAGCGTATCATTGCACCTTACAAGGTTTAAAAGAGAGGAGTGATGTTCCTTTGATCTTGATCTGTAATCTAGTTCCATGCTGGACTTGCCCACACAATGTTACAATTGCATGTTTGTCTGTTCTTAGTTGTTTTGTGATATGAAAAATGTCATACTATGCTTACCGTATTATAAACTTTGTGTCTTTATCCTTAGCTGTCAATACAATATGAAGAAATAGGCAATACATTAGCCATGGTACATGGTCATATGTTTGGAACCTGGTTTTATTATGTACTTTGCAGTAAAATACAACTAATATTTTACATGGGTTCACCAGAATAAGTTCTGTATATAGACCAAAGCTATTTTGTTTGGTTTTGCTGCCTCCTTAATATCTTATGTTCTGGTACTACTAATGTAAAAACTCAACTTTTCAGCAAGCCATGGAAAAAATGGTGGAACCGCCACCTTCTGAAGGTGACGAGGCAACTATAACCGCAATGTCACCTCTTGCTGCAGTGGGTCAGCACCTGTCCACTAACAGTGCCAAAAGCATGTTCCTGTGTAATACTAGGTTGGTTGTGAAGGCAATCTCATCCAAACTGCCTCATGATCAAGATATGCAAGCTCAAAACAATGTTATATCTGCTCTCAAGAAACAAGTCCATTCCCTAACAAAGACCCTTTGTGAAACAAGGACATCCACTATTCGATGTCGTCAAGATATGCTTGGTTTTGAAACCAGACTATCAGACATTTTATATGTTGTTCAGCAGCCTAGGAGAAATGAAGGCGAAGGTTATGGTCCTCATCGGACAATACAACATGAAAACATAATAGTCAGGTCAAATGAACTGAGCTTCTGAACTTCTGTGGTGCATTTATCTGCCAGACTGTTAACTTTAATGCCAACCTTCCTTTTGTTTTATGGTTGTAATTTGTTTTTTTGCGTTACAAAATTTGTTCTTGACATGCAGCCACCGGCTGAAGAAAACAGCAAGCCATTTTTGTATAGTGTAGGGTGTTCCCTATATGTGCACTGGTGGCGAACTTTGATGCCTAGTGGATGTAATCTGTGAAATCGCCTTAATAGCCTAGCGTTGGTTTCGTTTCCCTGGTTTTCTAGTGGCCGCAACAACCATGGGCCATATACGGATCCATGGACCTCCTACGGGCCGTCGGATAAATGGGTCTCCAACGGGTCGTAGAATCGGTGCCCTCGGGCCGTCGGATAAATGGGTCCACATGGGCCGTAAATGGGTGTAATTGGTACCAGGCCAACACTTTAACGGGCCGTTAACAGGTCGGAAGACAGCAAAGGTTTAATTTTGTCATAGGCATAACGGGTCGTTAATGGGCCAGAATATAGGACGGGCTGGAAAAGGCGAACAGGCCACAAATGGGCCGATTCTATCCACGGGCCAAATTTGGCCCATTAGGGGAATGGGCCGGAAAGGAGCCCAAGAACGTATGGCCCGTCAGTAGGCCGAAAGCTAACATGGGCTGGAAATGGCCCATGTGAATCATGGGGCGTTAATGAGTATAAAGAAATTTACTGTACATTATGGGATAGAGTCACCGAGGGCCACAAAAGGGCCTAAAGATACGAAAGGCCTCATATGGGCCAAAAGACGTCATGGGCCATACATGGGCCGATTGTGAAACAGGCTGGTGTTATATTCGATGGCCCACATGACGTTGTCGGGCCAATTTCGAGAAGGCCCTAATGGGCCGTGAGTTACCGGGCCGAAAATGGGCTATTTGCGAACTGACCGTTAACAGGCTTTTCATTGGCCCGCCCGCTAAATTTTGACCAAGTCAAACGGGCTGGCCTTTGTAAGCTAAATGGGCCAGTGGTGGGCCGTCGCACATGTCAACATATCATAGGTGCCTATTTGACGCAATGACGTGCTGACACGTGTTTCCTGCGGCCAATGAGAATTTTACACGTGGAAAATCGCCATTGGTCCGGGCTATTAACAGATTATCTGGTCCAAAACCGGACCCGTTAGCTTAACGGCAACCCATTCCTGTGGATGTCACGTGTCGGTTACCCTTGACGAAAGCACTTCGATGACACGTCATTTATCGTCATGGAAGTGAACACTTCCGTAATGATAATTTTGGTATTGTCATGGAACACTTTGATGACCCACAAGTATAGGGGATCAATTATGGCTCTTTTCGATAAGTAAGAGTGTCGAACCCAACGAGGAGAAGAAGGAAATGACAAGTAGTTTCCGGTAAGGTATTGTCTGCAACTGCTAAAATTGTAAGTAGCGAGTAGTTTGATAGCAAGATAATTTGTAACGAGCAAGTAACGATAGTAGTAACAAAGGTGCAGCAAGGTAGCCGAATGCTTTTGAGGAAAAGGACAGGCCAAAATGGCCTCTTATGATAAGCAAAGCATTCTTGAGGGTACACTGGAATTTCATCAAGTCACTTTCATCATGTTGGTTTGATTTGTGTTCGCTACTTTGATAATTTGATATCTGGGTGTACCAGTGCTTAGGTGTTGTTCTTACTTGAACAAACCTCCTGCTTATGATTAACCCTCCCGCAAGAATCCACAACTATGAGAAATGTATTAAGAATAAATTCTAACCATAGCATTAAACTGTTGGATCCAATCTGTCCCATACGAAATAGTGCATAAACTAGGGTTTAAGCTTCTGTCACTCTCGCAAGCCACCATCTAATTGCTACTCCACAATGGCCTCAGGCCCAAATATGGTTAAGTGTCATGTAGTCAACATTCACATGACAGCACTAAGGGAATAACAACATACATACTACCAAAATATCAAACACATATCAAGTTCACATGATTACTTGCAACATGATTTCTCCCGTGACCTCAAGAACAAAAGTAACTACTCAAAAATGATAAACAAGTTCATGATTAGAGGGGTATTAAATAGCATATTGGATCTAAACATATAATCTTCCACCAAATAAACCATATAGTAATCAACTACAAGATGTAGTCTACTACTAGTCACCCACAAGTACCAATCTATAGTTTCGGTAACAAGATTGAACACAAGAGATGAACTACGGTTTGAGAGGAGATGGTGTTGTTGAAGATGTTGATGGAGATTGCCCTCCTCAAGATGGGAGAGTTGTTGGTGATGATGATGACGATGATTTCCCCATCCGCGAGGGAAGTTCCCCCGGCGGAATCGCTCCACTGGAGGGCAAAAGTGCTCCTGCCCCAGTTCCGCCTCGAGGCGGCGGCGCCTCGTCCCGAAAGTCCTCCCCTGATTTTTTTCCAGGTCAAAATGACTTATATACCAGAAGATGGGCACAAGAGGTGGGCCGAGGAGGCCACAACCCACCAGGGCACTGATGTATACTACACAACCTTGTTCTTGTAGACGTTGTTGGGCCTCCAAGTGCAGAGGTTTGTAGGATAGTAGGAATTTTCCCTCAAGTGGATGACCTAAGGTTTATCAATCCATGGGAGGCGTAGGATGAAGATGGTCTCTCTCAAACAACCCAACAACCACATAGCAAAGAGTCTCTTATGCCCCCAACACACCCAATAAAATGGTAATTTGTATAGGTGCACTAGTTCGGCGAAGAGATGGTGATACAGGTGCAATATGGATGGTAGATATAGGTTTTTGTAATCTGAAAATATAAAAACAGCAAGGTAGCAGGTGGTAAAAGTGAGCGTAAACGGTATTGCAATGCTAAGAAACAAGGCCTAGGGTTCATACTTTCACTAGTGCAAATTCTCTCAACAATAATAACATAATTGGATCATATAACTATCCCTCAACATGCAACAAAGAGTCACTCCAAAGTCACTAATAGCGGAGAACAAACGAAGAGATTATTGTAGGGTACGAAGCCACCTCAAAGTTATCCTTTCTAATCGATCTATTCAAGAGTCCGTTGTAAAATAACACGAAGCTATTATTTCTGTTCAATCTATCATAGAGTTCGTACTAGAATAACACCTTAAGACACAAATCAACTGAAACCCTAATGTCACCTAGATACTCCAATGTCACCTCAAGTATCCGTGGGTATGATTATACGATATGCATCACACAATCTCAGATTCATCTATTCAACCAACACAAAGAACTTCAAAGAGTGCCCCAATGTTTCTACCGGAGAGTCAAGACAAAAACGTGTGCCAACCCCTATGCATAAGTTCACGAGGTCATGGAACTCGCAAGTTGATCACCCAAACATACATCAAGTGGATCACGTGATATCCCATTGTCACCACAGATAAGCACATGCAAGACATACATCAAGTGTTCTCAAATCCTTAAAGACTCAATCCGATAAGATAACTTCAAAGAGAAAACTCAATCCATTACAAGAGAGTAGATGGGGAGAAACATCATAAGATCCAACTATAATAGCAAAGCTCGCGATACATCAAGATCGTTCAAACCAAGAACACCAGAGAGAGAGAGAGAGATCAAACAAATAGCTACTGGTACATACCCTCAGCCCTGAGGGTGAACTAGTCCCTCCTCATCATGGAGAGCGCCAGGATGATGAAGATGGCCACCGGAGAGGGATTCCCCCCTCCGGCAGGGTGCCGAAACGGGTCTAGATTGGTTTTCGGTGGCTACAGAGGCTTGCGTTGGCAGAACTCCCGATCTAGGTTATTTTCTGGAGGTTTCTGTATATATAAGAGGTGTTGGCATCGGGGACAAGTCAGGGGGTCTCCTAGGCAGCCACGAGGTAGGGGGGCGCGCCCTGGGGGTAGGGAGCGCCCCCCACCCTCGTGGTGGCCTCGGGAGTTCTAGCCCATCTGCGGTACTCCGTGGGCTTCTGGGCTCTAGGTTAATAGGTTAGTCCCAAAAATCATATAAAATAGTATATAAATGCATATAAAACATCCTAGATTGATAATATAATAGCATGAAACAATCAAAAATTATAGATACATTGGAGACATATCAAGCATCCCGAAGCTTAATTCCTGCTCGTCCTCGAGTAGGTAATTGATAAAAACAGAATTTCTGATGTGTAATGCTACCTAACATATTTATCCATGTAATCCTCTTTATTGTGGCATGAATGTTCAGATCTGAAAGATTCAATATAAAAGTTTAATATTGACATAAAGATAATAATACTTCAAGCATACTAACTAAGCAATTATGTTTTCTCAAAATAACATGGCCAAATAAAGCTTATCCCTACAAAATCATATAGTTTGTCTATGCTTCATTTTCGTCACACAAAAATGCTCTCATCATGCACAACCCTGATGACAAGCCAAGCAATTGTTTCATACTCTAGTAATCTCGAACTTTTTTCAACTTTCATGCAATACATGAATGTGAGCCATGGATATAGCACTATGGGTGGAATAGAATATAATGACGAGGGGTTGTGTGGAGAAGACGAAAAAATAAAGTCTCACATTGACGTGGCTAATCAACGAGCTATGGAGATGCCCATCAATTGATGTCAATGCGAGGAGTAGGGATTGCCTCCATGCAACGGATGCACCAGAGCTATAAATGTATGAAAGCTCAACAAAAGAAACTAAGTGGGTGTGCATCCAACTTGCTTGCTCACGAAGACCTAGGGAATTTGAGGAAGCTCATTGTTGGAATATACAAGACAAGTTCTATAATGAAAAATTCCCACTAGTATATGAAAGTGACAGAATAAGAGACTCACTATCATGAAGACCATGGTGCTACTCTGAAGCACAAGTGTGGAAAAAGGATATTAGCATTGTCCCTTCTTATTATATTTTTTTTTCTTTCTTTATTTGGCCTTTCCTTTTTTTATTTGGCCTTTCTTTTTCTCTTTTTTTTTGGGACAATGCTCTATTAATGATGATCATCACACTTCTGTTTATTTACAACTCAAATATTACCACTCTATAGTAGAACAAAATATGACTCTCTATGCATGCCTCCGGCGGTGTAACGGGATGGGCAATGAATCAAGAGTAACATGTATGATAAATTATGCATGGTGGCTTTTCCACAAATACGATGTCAACTACATGATCATGCAAGGCAATATGACAATGATGATGTGTGTCATGATGAACGGAACGGTGGAAAGTTGCATGACAATATATCTCGGAATGGCTATGGAAATGCCATAATAGGTAGGTATGGTGGCTGTTTTGAGGAAGATATAAGGAGGTTTATGTGCAACGGAGCGTATCATATCACGGGGTTTGGATGCACCGGTGAAGTTTGCACCAACTCTCGAGGTGAGAAAGGGCAATGCACGGTACCGAAGAGGCTAGCAATGATGGAAGGGTGAGAGTGTGTATAATCCATGGACTCAACATTAGTCATAAAGAACTCACATACTTGTTGCAAAAATCTACAAGTCATCAAAAACCAAGCACTACGCGCATGATCCTAGGGGGATAGATTGGTAGGAAAAGACCACCGCTCATCCCCGACCGCCACTCATAAGGAAGGCAATCAACGAAACACCTCATGCTTCAAATTTGTCACACAACGGTTACCATACGTGCATGCTATGGGACTTGCAAACCTGAACACAAGTATTTCTCAAATTCACAATTACTCAACTAGCACGACTCTAATATTACCATCTTCATATCTCAAAACAATTATCTAGTATCAAACTTCTCATAGTATTCAATGCACTTTATATGAAACTTTTATTATACCCATCATGGATGCCTATCATATTAGGACTAATTTCATAACCGAAGCAAATTACCATGATGTTCTAAAAGACTTTCAAAATAATATAAGTGAATCATGATATTTCATATATTTATTCAAAATAAAACCACCGCCGTGCTCTAAAAAGATATAAGTGAAGCACTAGAGCAAACGGCAAACTACTCCGAAAAATATAAGTGAAGCTCAATGAGTAGTCGACTAGTTATGCAACTATGTGAAGACTCTCTAACATTTAATACTTTCAGATCTTGGAATATTATTAAAACAGCAAGAAAAACAAAATAATATAAAACAACGCTCCAAGCAAAACAAATATCATGTTGTCAATAAAAATATAGCTCCAAGTAAAGTTGCCGATGAACGAAGACGAAAGAGGGGATGCCTTCCGGGGCATCCCCAAGCTTAGCCTTTTGGTTGTCCTTGAATATTACCTTGGGGTACCTTGGGAATCCCCAAGCTTAGGCTCTTTCCACTCCTTATTCCATAGTCCATCGAATCTTTACCCAAAACTTGAAAACTTCACAACACAAAACTTAACAGAACACTTGTAAGCTCCGTTAGTATAAGAAAATAAATCACCACTTAGGTACCGTTGTGAACTCATTATAAATTAATATTGGTGTAATATCTACTGTATTACAACTTCTCTATGGTTCATACCCTACGATACTACTCGTAGATTCTTGAAAATAAGCAAACAACACATAGAAAACCGAATATGTCAAAAACAGAACAGTCTGAAGTAATCTGTATCAAACATATAATTATGGAACTCATAAAATTCTGAAATAAATTGGTTGACTTGAGTAATTTGTCTTTTAATCATCTGCAAAAAGAATCAACTTAATATCACTCTCCAGTAAAAAATGGTAGCTAATCTCGTGAGCGCTAAAGTTTCTGTTTTTTACAGCAAGATCACAAAGACTTCACCCAAGTCTTCCCAAAGGTTCTACTTGGCACAAACACTAACTAAAACATAAAACCACATCAAAACAGAGGCTATATTAATTATCTATTACTAAATTGGAGCAAAAATCAAGGAACAAAAGTAAAATTGGGTTGCCTCCCAACAAGTGCTATCGTTTAACGCCCCTAGCTAGGCATGATGATTTCAATGATGCTCACATAAAGGATAAGAATTGAACCATAAATAGAGCATCATGAAGAATATGACTAGCACATTTAAGTCTAACCCACTTCCTATGCATAGGGATTTTGTGAGAAAACAACAACTTATGGGAACAAGAATCAACTTGCATAGGAAGGTAAAACAAGCATAGCTTCAAGATTTTCAACACATAGAGAGGAAACTTGATATTATTGCAACTCCTACAAGCATATATTCCTCCCTCATAATAATTTTCAGTAGCATCATGAATGAATTCAACAATGTAACCATCACATAAGGCATTCTTTTCATGATCTACAAGCATAGAAAATTTACTACTCTCCACATAAGCAAGATTCTTCTCAATCGGAATAGTGGGAGTATCATAAGAAACTCGAATACTATAAATTGTTTCCACATTAAAAGAGTAATGTTTAGAAAGAGGGTAATCATAATCATGACAAGTCTTATAAATATAATCATCACAACTTTTTATAGCATATGTGTCATCACAATAATCATCATAAGTAGCAACTTTGTTCTCATCATAATTAATTGAAACCTCTTCCAAGATAGTGGAATCATTACTAAATAAAGTCATGACCTCTCCAAATCCACTTTTATAATTATCACAATAAGATGCAACATCCTCCAAAATAGTGGGATCATTACTTCCTAAAGTTGACACTCTTCTGAACCCACTTTCATCAATATAATCATCATAAATAGGAGGCATGCTATCATCATAGTAAATTTTCTCATCAAAACTTGGGAGACTAAAAATACCATCATCATTAATCATAGCATCCCCAAGCTTGGGACAAACATTAATTGCATCAAACACATTCTCAAACATGTCATTCTCATCAAACATAGCATCCCCAAGCTTGGGCCTTTTCATATCATAAGCATAATAACTCTCATCATTAATAGTATGAACACCACCAATAATATAACAATTATCATCATCACAATGAGTAATAGGAGCAACATCATTTGGGAGGAATACCTTATTACCTGTGCTTCTCTGTCTTTTCTTTTTCTTCTTCACATCATGTGTGGGTTTAATCCTCTTTTTGGAGCTCGTTATTAATGAGATTGGTTGGATAGAAGGCTCCTCCTCGTTACCTGATTCATCATAAGAAATAATAGGAGGATATTGGGAAGTCTCTTCCCTTTCATTAGTATTCTCTTCATCTTCTAATTGTTTTCTTGACTTTATGTAGTTGGCAATATAAGGATTTTCAATGCAATTCACCGCACAATACATATAAATTTCCTCTAGATCAAAATCAAGAACTTCTCAAGGGCAAATTCTGGAATATCCTTAGTTATACGTTTCATTTCTTCATAACCCAGAAGCAAACTAAGTTCATTATGATGTGCAAGGGAAATCAATTCATCACAATTTTTGGACACGATTCGATCATGAAACAATTTGCATTGGATATTTAAATGACCACGTTCATTTAAAAGTTCACAAAGATGGCTATGAAAATTTAAATTTTCAGCACAAATGTCTAGCCTTCTTGCAACCATTTAGTTTCTAAATGCTTATGCCCTTGCAAAATCTATCTTCCCTATTTGGTGTGTACTTGCAAACCCTATGCACTCCACAAAAATTGACATGCTTATAAGAGACATTTTCATCATGACTAGTGCAATCATCATTAGTACTATGGATATTCAAAGACTTCGTACTAACAACATTGCAATCATGCTCATCACTCAAAGATTTAGTGCCAAACATTTTAATGCATTCTTCTTCTAGCATTTTGGCACAATTATCGGAATCCTTATTTTCATGAAAGATAGTAAAAAGATGAAGCATATGAGGAACCCTTAATTCCATTTTTTGTAGTTTTCTTTTATAGACTAAACTAGTGATAAAACAAGAAACAAAAACATTTGATTGCAAGATCTAAAGATATACCATCAAGCGCTAACCTCCCCGGCAACGGCGCCAGAAAAGGGCTTGATGTCTACTACACAACCTTATTCTTGTAGATGTTGTTGGGCCTTCAAGTGCAGAGGTTTGTAGGACAGTAGCAAATTTCCCTCAAGTGGATGACCTAAGGTTTATCAATCCGTGGGAGGCGTAGGATGAACATGGTCTCTCTCGAACAACCCTGCAACCAAATAGCAAAGAGTCTCTTGTGTCCCCAACACACCCAATAAAATGGTAAATTGTATAGGTGCACTAATTCGGCGAAGAGATGGTGATACAAGTGCAATAGGGATGGTAGATATAGGTTTTTTTAATCTTAAAATATAAAAACAGCAAGGTAGCAAGTGGTAAAAGTGAGTGTAAACGGTATTGCAATGCTAAGAAACAAGGCCTAGGTTCATAGTTTCACTAGTGAAAGTTCTCTCAGCAATAATAACATAATTGGAACATATAACTATCCCTCAACATGCAACAAAGAGTCACTCCAAAGTCACTAATAGCGGAGAACAAACGAAGAGATTATTGTAGGGTACGAAACCACCTCAAAGTTATCCTTTCTGATCGATCTATTCAAGAGTCCGTAGTAAAATAACACGAAGCTATTCTTTCCATTCAATCTATCATTGAGTTCATACTAGAATAACACCTTAAGACACAAATCAACCAAAACCCTAATGCCACCTAGATACTCCACTGCCACCTCAAGTATCTGTGGGTATGATTATACGATATGCATCACACAATCTCAGATTCATCTATTCAACCAACACAAAGAACTTCAAAGAGGGCCCCAATGTTTCTACCAGATTGTCAAGACGAAAACGTGTGCCAACACCTATGCATAAGTTCATGAGGTCACAGAACTCACAAGTTGATCACCAAAACATACATCAAGTGGATCACGTGATATCCCATTGTCACCACAGATAAGCACGTGCAAGACATACATCAAGTGTTCTCAAATCCTTCAAGAATCAATCCGATAAGATAACTTTAAAGGGAAACTCAATCCATTACAAGAGAGTAGAGGGGGAGAAACATCATAAGATCCAACTATAATAGCAAAGCTCGCGATACATCAAGATCATGGGAATCAAGAACACGAGAGAGAGAGAGAGAGATCAAACACATAGCTACTGGTACATACCCTCAGCCCTGAGGGTGAACTACTCCCTCCTCGTCATGGAGAGCGCCGGGTTGATGAAGATGGCCACCGAAGAGGGATTCCCCCCTTCGGCAGAGTGACGGAACGGGTCTAGATTTGTTTTCGGTGGCTACAGAGGCTTGCGGTGGCAGAACTCTCGATCTAGGTTATTTTCTGGAGGTTTCTGTATATATAAGAGGTGTTGGCATTGGGGACAAGTTAGGGGGTCTCCGAGGCAGCCACGAGGTAGGGGACGCGCCCAGGGGGTAGGGCGCGCCCCCACCCTCGTGGTGGCCTCAGGACTCTTCTGGCCCATCTTTGGTACTCCGCGGGCTTCTTATAGTCCCAAAATGATCCCCGTAAAATTTCAGGTCAATTGGACTCCGTTTGGTTTTCCTTTTCTGCGATACCCAAAAACAAGGAAAAAAACAGAAACTGGCACTGGGCTCTAGGTTAATAGGTTAGTCCCAAAAATCATATAAAATAGCATATAAATGCATATAAAACATCCTAGATTGATAATATAATAGCATGGAACAATAAAAAATTATAGATACGTTGGAGATGTATCAGGCGCGCCCAGGTGGGTTGTGCCCACCTGGTGGCCCCCCTCTGGTGTTTATTAGCTCCAGTATTTCTTAAATAATCCATAAAAATTCTCCGTAAAGTTTCAACTAATTTGGAGTTATGCAAAATAGGTGGCCTGACGTAGCTTTTCCAGGTCCAGATTTCCAGCTGTCGGAATTCTCCCTCTTGATGTGTTCCTTGCAAATTATGAGAGAAAAGGCATTAGTATTACTCCAAAAAGCATTATTATGGATAAAAACATTATAAATAACAGTAAGAAAACATGATGCAAAATGGACGTATCAACTCCCCCAAGCTTAGACCTCACTTGTCCTCAAGCGAAAACCGAAATCGAAAAACATGTCCACTTGCTTTCAGAGAGAGGTGTAACGCCCTCGATGCGGCTATATCTCCCACGTGTCGAAGCACGACTTAGAGGCATAACCGCATTGAAAGCAATGTCGCAAGTGAGGTAATCTTCGCAAACAACCCATGTAATAAAATAAGGGAAAAGAGATACATAGTTGGCTTACAATCGCCACTTCACACAATTACATGAATAAAGCATTACAACATCCAAAAACAATCAAGGTCCGACTACGGAACCAAAATAAAAGAAGAACCCCAAAAGCGACAAGGTCCCCGATCGACCCCAACTGGGCTCCACTACTGATCAACTAGAACGAAACAACACAAAGGACAAGATCTTCAACGAGCTCCTCCTTGAGCTTGGTTGCGTCATCTGCACGGACTCATCGGCACCTGCAAGCTGGTTTTGGAAGTATCTGTGAGCCACGGGGACTCAGCAATCTCGCACCCTCGCGATCAAGACTATTTAAGCTTATGGGTAAGGTAAAGGTATGGGGTGGAGCTGCAGCAAGCGACTAGCATATATGGTGGCTAACCTATTCGCAAAAGAGAGCGAGAAGAGAAAGCAAAGCACGGTCGAACAACTATGATCAAGAAGTGATCCTAGAACAACCTACGTCAAGCATAACTCCAACACCGTGTTCACTTCCTGGACCCCACCGAGAAGAGACCATCACGGTAACACACGCGGTTGGTGCATTTTAATTAAGATCAACTTCAGGTTTTCTACAACCGGACATTAACAAATTACCATCTGCCCATAACCGCGGGCACGGCTTTCGAAAGTTCAAATCCCTGCAGGGGTGTCCCAACTTAGCCCATCACAAGCTCTCATGGTCAACGAAGGATATTCCTTCTAGCAGGAAGACCCGATCCGACTCGGAATCCTAGTTACAAGACATTTCGACAATGGTAAAACAAGACCAGCAAAGCCACCTAGATGTGCCGACAAATCCTGATAGGAGCTGCCCATATCTCGTTCTCAGGGCACACCGGATGAGCAAGACGTCGGGTGGGCCAGCCTAGAGTTGCCCCTGGTAGCTCCGGACATCGCTTGGTTGGACCAACACTTAGACAAGCACTGGCCCAGGGGGGGGGGGTTAAAAATAAAGATGACCCTTGGGCTGGCCTAACCCAAGGGAAAAAGAGGCTAGGTGGCGAATGGTAAAACCAATGTTGGGCCTAACTGTCAAGGGGTTCCCATTATAACCCAACCGCGTTAGGAACGCAAAATCCGGGAACATAACACCGATATGACAGAAACTAGGGCGGCAAGAGTGGAACAAAACACCAGGCATAAGGCCGAGCCTTCCACCCTTTACCAAGTATATAGATGCATTAATTAAATAAGATATATTGTGATATCCCAACAAGTAAACATGTTCCAACAAGGAACAACATCTCCATGTTCCAACAAGGAACAAACTTCAATCTTCACCTGCAACTAACAACGCTATAAGAGGGGCTGAGCAAAGCGGTAACAAAGCCAAACAACGGTTTGCTAGGACAAGGTGGGTTAGAGGCTTGGTTCAATAATAGGGGAGGCATGATAGGCAAGTGGTAGGTATCAGAGCATAGGCATAGCAAACGAGCGAGCAACTAGCAAGCAAAGATAGAAGTGATTTCGACGGTATGGTCATCTTGCCTGAAATCCCGCAAGGAAGAAGAACGAGTCCATGAAGAAGACAAACGGACGTAGTCGAATGGGTCCTCACAAACGCGATGTTACCGGAACCAACCCGAAGAAGCAAACACCGGAAAGAAGCACACAACATAGTAAACATCCAACACATGAACATGGTATGATATGCGGGATGCGGTATGTGATGCATATGCATGACTTGCAAAGGAATGATAGAACCTGTCTTCAACTTGGAAACCCAAGAGTTCCACTGGAAAGAGGATATGATTTCGGTTGAAATCGATATAAATATCGCCGGAATCGGACGCACGGTTTGGAAATGGCAAGCAAAACAAATATGGCACCGGTCTGCGATAAACAACAAGTAGCCATCTAAATGCACCAAGTTAAACATGCTACATCACTCCAAAATGGAAACAAAATACATGGCAGGGATCCACTCATAATGCTTGACAAAAGATGAACACTGAGCTACGGCCAATTCATCCATTAAATGGTTCAAACAAGCATGACAAAAGTGCAAATGGTAAACAGGTTTCAGACTTGGAGCCTGGAATTCCAGATCAGGTAGCACACTTTGGAGCATGAAAACTATATGCTACAAGAACTTAACATGGCAAAGTAAAGCATGTCATGGAGCTACTCAAAGAGTTTAACAAAAGTCCCGTAGTGACCTTGAGCCAAAAGGGATCAGAAAATACAATTGCAAGCATGTGAACATGGCAAAAACATAATCAGATCACAGACTTAGTGAAAAACTGGGACATGCAAATCTGTTAACAAGTAGGCATGTTTACGAGCTCGATGCACTCACTACAGAGCAAGGCATGACAATCTAAGCATACACCCATTAAGAATACACATTATATAAGCTAGCCATGGCAAGAACAACAACATGGCATGCACGGATCAACAACAACATCCTCGGCAAAATCGCTAACAAGTAGACAATCTGCCCAGATTCACGAAATAGCAAAAGTAGAGTTCGATTAACTCAAGCTAGGATGATCCATAAATGCAAACAAAGACATGGATGGATATAACACCACAATATTAACAAATCATCCTTAATGATCATCCTCAAAAGAGGCACGAATCACTAGGATACAACATGAACATATGGCATATTGATAAAAACAGATCAAGGACTTAGAGAAATCCTAAGTCCCTGAAATCAGCATTAATGAATGCACTACTTTGCAAGCTTGTTCTAGTCACCACACACATCACAAAAATACATGGATAGCACCTCTGGAAAGATGGCATGGCATATAACAAAACACATGTAGAGCTCAGGAGCATATCATGCACACATTAATCATGACAAAAATGACAAATAGCTATTTGGTGTAGCAGATCTGACAATTAACTCAAATAGCTCTCTTCCAACAGCATTTTGGGCATCAAATGAGCTCAAATCAAAATGATGCAATGAGATGAAATGATGTGCTCTCTGAGACGAACATTTTGATATGCTACACGCGCAAAACGGAGTTACGGATGCAAATTTACGGCATGAACAAGAATGCAAAATAAATAGGGTTTTGGGGGAAAGTCAACCGTCCGGATCTACATCTGAGATCACTGTAGCAGCACGGGAAACAAGGTTCGCCGGGGTTGAGGAAGAACTCGCTGGACTTGGACAATGCGGTGGCCGGAGCTGCGGGATCCGGCCGGGTCGGAGGAGAGGACGACGGGGCAGCGTGCTCGGGCGCCGGCGAGGCCCTGCGGTGGCCGGAGCGAGGCGGGGCGAGGTGGCGGCGCGGGGTGGTCCGGTGACCGAGGCGGCGGGGTAGGACGCCGGCGAACATGGCGGCGGCGGCGAGGCATAAGGCGGCGAAGAAGGCGGCACGGGGCGGAGCTCCGGCGAGAGCTCACCGGAGTCGGTGGCCGGCGACGAGGCTCTCAGGCGGCGCAAGCACGGCAGCCAGGCGGCGGTGGTTGCGGGCTCGCGCGGCGGAGCAGGCCCGGTTTGGCCTGGCGCGGGCCGGTTCTGGGCATGGCGGGCTCGCGCGGCGGGGAAGTGGGCGCGGGGACGCGTGGCGGCACCCGGTTGGGCGAGGGCGGCGGCCGACTGACGTGGCACGCTCTGATTGGTTGGAGTGAGCCGGTGGCGGAGATGCGTCCGGTGGCGCGAGGTAGAGGAAGACTAGGGTTTCCTCCGCGAATTTGGAAGGGTTGCACATATATATAGGTAGAGGGAGCTAGGAGAGTCCAAATGAGGTGCGGTTTTCGGCCACGCGATCGTGATCAAACGACTGAGATGATGGAGGAGGTTTAGGTGGGTTTTGTGCCACTTTGGAAGGGTGTTGGGCTGCAACACACACGAGGCCTTTTCGGTCCCTCGGTTAACCGTTGGAGTATCAAACGAAGTCCAAATGGCACGAAACTTGACAGGCGGTCTACCGGTAGTAAACCAAGGCCGCATAACAAGTCTCGGTCCAATCTGAAAACGTTTAACACCCATACACAAAAAGAGGTAGAAAGGGACACCGGATGACATAGGAGCGCCGGATTGCAAAACGGACAACGGGGAAAATGCTCGGATGCATGAGACGAACATGTATGCAAATGAAATGCATATGATGACATGATATTTAATGCATGACGCGCAAGAAAATGACAAAGCAACAACAGCGAATAAGCGGAGGACACCTGACACATCGGTCTTGGGGCGCTACAAAGGGTGTCGATAAAAACAAAATACGGACATAGAAGCATCATGTTGATTATTATAACGGCAACAAAATTAAACATAGGACTTTTATCATAGAACTTTTATCTTATACTTCTCATGAATAAGTAATAGTTCATCACACAATCGAAGTATAAAGCAAAAACTCTATTAGAAACCGACAAACTATGTTCTCAGTCAACTTTGCAACTACAATTCATCATCTTTTCAGGAAGGGTCATGTGTCGGAGCCTTTAGGCAAGTCCACATACTCAACCATCACATAGTCTTCCATGATTGCTAACACTCACCTCGTACCATTGAACAAAACGTTTCAACCGGACACATAGAAAGATAGGGGCTTATAGTTTCTCCTTCCAACATTCTCACCTTAAGGGTGATGTCAACAATGATAACTCATGCTATCTATATTCAACTGGACATATGTGCCTAGATCTTTCCTCACCACATGATGCTTGACAAAGGAGAAAAATAAAAGGAATAGAGAGAAAAACTTTGACTCTTTGCATAAAAGTAAAAGATAGGCCCTTCGCAGAGGGAAGCAGAGGTTTGCATGTGCTTATTTGTTTGTATACTCAATCCCTTAGTGCAAGAGAACGTCACATTGTATTGCCCCTTATGATGAGAAACTTTATTATGCAGTATGTTGCTTTTATTCGTTGTCATTCAAGTTCGTACAACGGTCAATTTTCTCTTACCCTAAATGATCTCACACTTTTAGAAGCAATTTTTATTGCCTTTTTGCACTGATGACAACTTGCTTGAGGGATCTTGTTCAATCCCTAGGTAGGTATGGTGGACACTTGAAAAAGATTTTGGTTTAAGGGTTTTTGGATGCACAAGTAGTATCTCTACTTAGTAGAAAATTTTGGCTAGCAAAGATAGGGGCACGCACCACATGTTAAAGGTTCTATGACAATATGACTTCTATGTGAATATAAACAAACATAAACCATTAAGTTGTCTTCCTTGTCCAACGTCAACAATTTTGGCATATAACATTTTGATGAGGGCTCACAATCACAAATGATTTCTAGGATAGTATATCTATATGTGAATCTTCTCTTCCCTTATTAATTCTTTCATGAGTTGCATCATTGACTAATGCTATGTTTGTCAATCTCTAATAAAATTTTCTACTTATACTTTTCCTTATGTGGTGCCATCACCTACCATAGGATTACTATATAATCTTATTGATTTATTTCCTTTCTTCATTTATTTCATTTATCTGTTTCTTTCTTTATTTCTTTTCTTTACTTGCATCATGAAAGTAGAGAAAGCAAATAATCAAACTAACTTCATTATATAACTTGCACATGATTACAAGGATAGATCACTAAGAAACCTCTCAAAGAAGAAAGGATCGAACTAAATTTTATTTCATCTAAAAGCAAATGATCAAAGTAAAATAAGTAAAAGCAAAAGGATAGTGGGATGATACGATACCGGGGCACCTCCCCCAATCTTGGAGGAAGCCAAGGGGAGTGTCCATACTCGATACTCAATTCTCTTTTGGTGGTGAACAAGATGATGGTGGTGATGAAGCGATCCTATCCTTAAGGATCAAGAGGTTCTCCAGCCATCGGATGACACTCCGAAGATGGATGATATGCTCTTGATGCAGAATATTTTCATGAGTAAGATACTTATTCTGTATGCGAACTATTTCAATGACGCGAAAAGCCTCAATCCCAGCGGGAGTAAGGTGAGGAAGGTAGGGTTTAAGGATATCCTCTTCCTCGTCCTCGGCCAGCAGCTCTCGTGCTGCCACCGGGGGTGGATCCAAGACAGCTTTCTTGCCCTTGTCTCCCTTGAGGGCGTTCGTAGGCTCCTCCTGCTTCGTCTAGATCTTCATCAGCCAAGCATCTTCTTCCATGTTGTTGGAGGAGCAAGAAGACATGATGCCTGGCTTGATAAATTTGACCAGAATATGACTTCTATGTGAAGACATGATGCAAGGAAAGAGAACAAAGGATTTCTTCGCGATACGGTGATCAACAGGTTCGGGGAGTACATATAGATTTTTTATCTTGGAGGACAAGTATATGGAATAAAAACGGAGTACGGAAGGTGTCCCAGGTGGGCACAACCCACCTGGGCGCGCTAGGCAAGCCTAGCGCACCCTGGTGTCTTTTGCCCACCAGGGGTCGCTTCCTGGAAGTTTCTTTATTTCCAAAACTGATAAAAAATATTTTTGTGGATTTTTCGGTGTCCTTTACTTACCGTATCACGTACCTCTTTATTTTCACGATTCTGGAGTGTTCTGGAAGGACTCTTTTATGTTTTCTTCGGGTGCCATGGTTTGGATAATATTACTTTCAACATTGATAGGCATACCTGAGATATAATGCTTTATTCATTGCCCATTGAAAACCTTCAGGTTAGTACCTTCGGAGTTATTTATTTTGATGGCTCCAGACCGGTAAAACTCCTCGATGATGTATGGGCCTTCCCATTTCGAGAGGAGCTTACCAGCAAAAAATCTAAAATGAGAGTTGTACAAAAGAACATATTCTCCAACTTTAAAGTCACGCTTTTGAATTCGTTTGTCATGCCATCTTTTAACTTTTTCTTTGAATAACTTTGCATTCTCATAAACTTGGGTTCTCCATTCATCTAATGAGCTGATATCAAATAACCTCTTTTCACCAGCTAGTTTGAAATCATAGTTGAGTTCTTTAACTACCCAATATGCTTTATGTTCTAATTCAAGAGGCAAATGACATGCTTTTCCATAAACCATTTATTAAGGAGACATACTCATAGGATTTTTATATGTTGTTCTATAAGCCCAAAGTGCATCATCTAATTTCTTAGACCAATTCTTCCTGGACCTATTAATAGTCTTTTGCAAAATTAATTTTTTTTCTCTGTTGCTAAGTTCAACTTGTCCACTAGACTAAGGATGATAGGGTGATGCAATTCTATGGTTAACATCATACTTAGCAAGCATCTTACGGAAAGCACCATGAATAAAGTGTGAACAACCATCAGTCATTAAATATCTAGGGACACCAAACCTTGGGAAAATAACTTTCTTAAGAATTTTAATAGAGGTGTTGTGATCAGCACTACTGGTTGGAATAGCTTCTACCCATTTAGTAACAGAATCAATAGCAACCAAAATATGTGTATACCCATTAGAGGAAGGAAAAGGTCCCATGTAATCAAATCCCCAAACATCAAATGGTTCAACAGCAAGTGAATAATTCATAGGCATTTCTTGACGCTTACCGATATTACGTATTCTTTGACATTCATCACAAGAAGATACAAACTTACGGGCATCCTTGAAGAGAGTAGGCCAATAAAATCTAGATTGCAATACCTTGTGAGCAGTTCTATCTCTAGCATGATGCCCTCCATAAGCCTGGGAATGAAATTTCCGTAGGATTTGTCCCTGTTCATGAGCAGGTACACAACGCCTAATAAAGCCATCTACTCCTTCTTCATATAGATGTGGGTCATCCCAAAAGTAATGTCTTAAATCATAGAAGATTTTTTTTCTTTTGCTGGTATGTAAAGCTAGGTGGTAAATATTTAGCAACAATGTAATTAACATAGTCAGCATACTAAGGGGTACCATTAGCAACATTTACTGCAGCTAACTGCTCATTAGGAAAACTATCATCAATAGGTTGTGGGTCATCAAGCACATTTTCAAGCCTGGACAAATTATCAGCTCCGGGGTTCTCAGCTCCTTTTTATCAATGATATGTAAATCAAATTCTTGTAACAAGAGAACCCAACGAATAAGTCTAGGTTTAGCATCTTTCTTTTCCTTAATATATTTAATAGCAGCATGGTCTGTGTGTACTTTGGAATCAACAATATAAGGTCTAAATTTATCACAAGCAAACACCACTGCTCAGAATTCCTTTTCAGTAGTAGCATAATTTCTTTGAGCACTGTCTAGAGTTTTACTAGCATAGTGAATAACATTTACTTTATTATCAACTCTTTGTCCTAGAACAGCACCAACGCATAATCACTACCATCACACATAATTTCAAAAGGCAAGTTCCAATCAGGTGGTTGAACAATAGGTGCAGATATTAAGGCTTTCTTGAGTGTTTCAAAGGCTTCTAAACAATCATCATAAAAAAGGAATATCCTTTTGCAAAAGATTAGTAAGAGGCCTAGAAATTTTAGAAAAGTGTTTGATAAATCTCCTATAGAAAGTAGCATGACCTAGGAAACTATGAATACCTTTGATGTCCTTAGGAATTGGCATTTTCTCAATTGCATCAACCTTAGCTTGGCCCACTTCAATACCTCTTTCAGAAATTTTATGACCCAAGACAATGCCTTCCACTACAAAAAAAGACACTTCCATGATGATACGTGTTTGTCACAGTAGGTCACGTTTTCTGTCATGCATGTACATCCATGACAATTTAATGACAGAATCAAGATAGTCATACATGTGCTGTTGTAGAAGTGTTCCATGACATTACAAAAATTATCATCACGGAAGTGTCCACTTACATAACGATAAACTGCACATCACAGAAGTGCTTTCATCAAGGGTGATCGACACATGGCATCCACTGTAATGGGTCACTGTTAAGCTATCGGGTCTGGTTTTGGGTCCGATAACCCTTTTAATAGCCCGGACCAATGGGAAATTTCCACGTGTAAAATTCTGATTGGCCGGAGGAAACACGTGTCAGCTCGTCAGTGCGTTAGATAGGCGCCTATGATATGTCGACACGTGTGACGGCCCACCACTGGCCCATTTAGCTTACAAAGGCTGGCCCGTTTTACTTAGTCAAAAGTTGGCGGGCTGGCCCATAAAGAGGCTATTAACGGTCTCTTCGCAAATAGCCCATTTGGCGGCCCGGTAACTCACGACCCGTTAGGGCCTACCCAAAATTGGCCCAACAACGTCATGTGGGCTATAGAATATAACACCAGCCCGCTTCACTTTTGGCCCATGTATGGCCCACGACATCTTTCGGCCCATATGAGGCCTTCGTATCTTTAGGCCCTTTAGAGGCCCATGGTGACTCTAGCCCATAATGAACAGTAAATTTCTTTGTACCCGTTAACGGCCCATGATTCACATGGGCCGTTTCCAGCCCGTGTTAGCTTTCGTCCTACTGACGGCCCATATGTTCTTGGGCTCCTTTCCAGCCCTCAATTACTTTCGGCTTGTTACTGGCCTTTTCCCCTAATGGGCCAAATTCGGCCAGTGGCAAGATTCGGCCCATGTTGGGGATATAACCATAGTGAAGGGGCCAGGTTATGCCCATAGTGAAGCACCTGTATTGAAGCACATGAAGACATAAAGGATGGCGCTTTAATAAGGAAATGTAATAACAAGACCCAGGGCCCAGAGACGGGTTAAGAGCACATAGATGTAAACCGCCATAAGGTGTATGACTTGTATTGTACGTTAGGAAAGAGTAGATACCGATCCGCGCACGATTATGAGCCAGTCGGGATTCTGTAAACCAACTGGGCGTCAACCTGTGTATATAAAAGGACGACCCGGCAGCGGTTTTCAGGGACAAGAAACAAGAGGTTGAGAGCTGGGTCAAGCGTATTCGCTCCCTGCTCATCGAAACCCCGGCAATTCCAACCACAAACTAGACTAGGCTTTTACCTTCATCGTAACGGGCCGAATCAGTATAAACTCCTCGTGTCCTTTGTCCTGATTAACCCCTTTAAGCTAACCTCAACGCGATGGCTCCACGACTAAGTCCTCACACTAGGACATCTGCTGTGACAATTCCACGATAGTTGGCGCCCACCGTGGGGCTACCGCACGATGGTCTCGAAGTCTTAAAGGGCAGCTTCGAAGGGATCAAGGGGTACGCTGTGGGCCGGATGACCAAGAGTCATCGTGGCAAGCTCTACATCGACGACGCAGGCTGGGCACCCGAGGTCGGCTTAATTGAGTATGGGTACCGGGTCCCCTTTGGTGGAATTCACGTTTTCATCCGCAAGATTGGTGAACCGGGACCCGAGCCGGACATCTGCACCGACATCATTGAGACGACTCAGCGTGCGAGACCTGCCCAGGTCAGCCTGCCATGAAGCGTGCCTTCGTGGGATTCATCCACGGGGCGGAATCTGAGGATAGACCGGTATCTGGTGGTGAGACCGTCGTTTACTCTGATGGAGAGTCATCTACTGGAGAAGCTGAGTCGTTGTACCAACTACAAGATGGCCAACTTGGGGGCTATTCCGATGGTAATAGTATTCTGGATCCCCACGAGCCGCCGAACTAGATTGCAATCTACATGGCCGGTACACAGCCAGGGCAGAATTCATCAACTGCGGCGGCATTGATTTCCGGATTAGCAGCAGCAATGGTGGCTGGGGCAGGAGGCCCTGTGCGCCCACCGGTTCAAGTCTTGTCCGGTTTACTTGACACTTTTAGCAACGGTGATGACAACCGAGGTTAGCGCGACAAATTGGGACTAGCATAATGTGGAGGTCGCCAAGGTGAGAGACTAGATAACTCAAGCCAAGGAAGACCTGGCAGCCGAGTACTTAAGGATGGCCATGATGTGGGCCGAGTTAGAGGCTCAGGAGCAGCGGGTTCAATCGGAGTCCTTTCGGCTTATGCTGGATCAGAACGCGTCAAATGAGGTCATGAGGAGAAGGCCTCAGACCCACCTACCTTCTGTTTACTAGGCGAGAAACCTCTTCAACACGCCCGGAGCAGGGACCAGTAACCAGCCAGTGATAAACCGGACTGAAGCACCAGGAATAGGGGCGCCGGTTCAACCGCGCACGATGGACCCGCCTCGTCAAGGCAATAACCCACCGCAACATGTATCGACGTGTCAGCATGTGCCGACGCCGCCGGGTCATTACTCTAACCCCTTGGATAACATGGTTGCCACTACTTCACGATTGGCAGCTCTCCCAGTCAAAGGCGAGTCCCCAGTAGCAGTTGAGACACGGCAGGCTAGAGAGCTCCTTCAGACAGCCTTGGCTCAGCAGCAGGCTTATTCGTACAGTCATGAGAGGATTCATTCCACCCCCGCCCAAGCCGGAGTTAGAACACACATATCGATGAGCCGGCTGTATCAAGCAGTGCGTGGAATCGCAATCCGCCTCGTGGCCATAACCCGGCAGGCGGTGGTGCCGATGCTCAGAACGTGGTGGACCAAGGTAGAGCACGTCGAGAAGCCGAGCTGGCGGCGCAATGCGCGATGCGTCAACCTTCCCCGGTCCGTCTGACGTCTTCGGTGGAGACAGGTATAACTTTTAGGTCTTTGGGTGTGCCGTGTTTGGCCCCGGCTTCGCATAATGTACGGTTGCCCAATGATTTCAAAGGTCCCCGTAAGGTACCCAACTACACTACCGATTTACCTCCTGAAGCATGGATTGAGAGTTATGAGATGGCGATGGAGCTGTTGGATGTTGATGAGGCTGCATGTGCTAAATACTTCACCATGATGTTGGAAGGGACGGCTAACTCCATTAAAGGGATTACCGGCTAACTCCGTTGGGTCATGGGCCGAGTTAAAAGCCTGGTTTATCCAGAATTTCAAGGACACATGCAAGCAGCCCATGTCAATTGTGGATTTGGCCTCTTGTGTCAAGGTGAGTCGACAACCCACTAGGTGCGCCGGGTTACAACGATCCTGCACTCATTAGACCGGATCAATGCCGATTCAGCAGTCTTGACGTTGGAGAAAAATTGCCATTTTATGCCCCTCAAGCAGAAGTTAGGACGGCTAAAACGCCGCTATAATGACATGGGAACGCTCATGGCGGCTCTGTAAAATACACTGACTCTGATGGTACCAAGGACCCCGAGTCTGAGGATGAAAAGACAGGAAAAGGAAAGAAAAGCAGCGGCCCCATAGGGCAGCAACATAACCCGGCGGCAAATCAAGGAGGTAATGGTAAGCGCAAAGCTGATAATAGCTTGGACTTTGCGGAAAATACCAATGCACAGAATAATGGCCAGGGTCATAAGGGTAGACCACCCCCGCAAACCGGATGATCAGGCATTAATCTTGAGCATATGTTGAATCAGCCCTGCCCAAGGCATGGTACGCGACAAAGACCGTCTACTCATCTCTGGAAGGATTGTTTCATTATGAACGAGTTCAAAAATTCAATTTCCTTTCAAGGCAACCATGGACCAGGTGGCGGTCCAGGATCCAATTCTCAAGGTCCGGGGTATGGCGGTGGAGGTTCAAACTCTGGGTTCCAGGGACATCAAGGTCATCACGGTCATCAAGGCAATCAGGGTGGCTACCATCAATAGTCAGGTCAGGGGAATCAGCAACAGCAATCTGGATATCAGAGTAACCCGGAACAGTTGAATAGTGGGCAGTATCATGTCTTTACCACGAGTTTGTGCAAGCGGGGCCAGAAGCTTCATAAAAGGGCAGTAAACTCTGTTGAACCGACAATACCTCGTTACTTGTGCTGGTCTGAGTAGCCCATTATGTGGAGTTGAGAGGATCATCTGCCCCAGGTTGATAATTCGGGGCATCTGGCATTGGTGGTTGCACCTCAGGTTGGAGGGTATAAGTTTACCAAGGTGCTCATGGATGGAGGGAGTAGCATCAATATCCTTAATTATGAAACCTTCCGTCGCATGGGGTTGACAGATAAAAACCTTAGATCGTCGAACACTGTTTTCCATGGTGTGGTGCCTGGTAAGTCGGCGTCTCCGGTTTGTAAGTTAGCTCTGGAAGTTGCTTTTGGAGATGATCAAGACTCTAGATCAGAGACATTGACCTTTGTGGTGGTGAAAATCAAGAGCCCTTATCATGCCATGTTTGGATGGCCGGCTTATGCTAAGTTCATGGCAAGGCCCTGTTATGTTTATCTACAGCTCAAGATGCTGGCTCATAAGGGGACCATCACGGTACATGGGAGCCGGAAGATAGCTTTGGAGTGTGAAGAAGGTGATGCGGCTTATGCTGAGTCGGTTTGTGCAACAGAGGAGTTGAAGTTTTATAAGGACAATGTTGATCTAGCGGACATGACTTCTTCGAAGAAACCCACTACAGAGCTTGATCTGGCCCTGAAGTTTAAATCCGCTGATGAGACTAAGCTAGTTGACTTTGTTCCCGGTGATTCATCCAAGCAGTTCAGCATTAGCGTTAATTTGGATCCAAAATAGGGAAGCGCGCTCATCGAGTTCATCCGTGAGAACCGGGATATCTTTGCATGGAAGCCTTCTGACATGCCAGGTGTACTGAGGGAACTCGCTGAGCACACTCTCAACATTGATCCCAAGTTTAAACCGGTCAAGCAGTTTCTTCCGTGTTTCAATGAGGAAAGGCGCAAGGCCATTGGTGAGGAGGTAGCCCAGCTCTTGGCGGCTGGGTTTATTATCGAGGTTTTCCATCCTGAGTGGTTGGCTAACCCGGTGTTGGTACTTAAGAAGAATGGCACATGGCGACTACACAGATTTAAACAAGGCTTGTCTAGCTAATCCTTTTGCTCTCCCTCGTATTGATCAGATCATTGATGCTACGGCGGGTTGTGAGCGGTTGAGTTTTCTGGATGCTTACTCGGGTTATCATCAGATCAAGATGGCAGTTAAGGACCAGGAGAAGACTTCTTTTATAACTCCCTTTGTAAGCCTTCTGCTATGTGGCTATGCCTTTTGGGCTCAAGAGTGCCTAGGCGACATACCAACAATGTGTGCAGAATTGTCTTCATACTCAGATTGGGCGCGATGTTCATGCTTATGTGGATGATATCATGGTGAAGTCCAGAATGAAGGAAACATTGATAGATGATTTGAATGAAACCTTTGATAACCTCCGGGTTTATAAGATGATGCTTAACCCAGCCAAGTGTGTATTTGGTGTACCGGCGGGTAAGCTCTTAGGTTTTCTAGTGTCTAACAGGGGCATCGAGGCTAATCCGGAGAAGATCAAGGCCATCACTTCTCCGGCTAAGCCGGCGTGTATCAATGAGTTCAGTGTCTAGCAGAACTTATTGCAGCGCTAACCGGTTCATAAGCCGGTTAGGAGAGAAGGCTATCCCTTTATATCAGATGATGAAGAAGATAGATAATTTTGTCTGGAGTGATGCTGCTAATGCGGCGTTTGAGGATTTGAAAAAACAATTGGCCGAGCCGCCGGTTCTTGCGGCCCCCATTGATAAAGAGCCATTGTTGTTATATGTAGCTGTGAATGCCCGGGCTGTCAGTGTAGCTATTGTGGTGGAACGAAAGGAAACAGCCAAGGAATATCCGGTTCAATGGCCGGTTTACTACATCAGTGAGGTGCTCATAGCGTCCGAACAGAGATATCTGCACTGGCAGAAGCTTGTATACAGGGTTTTTATGGCCAGCCGAAAGCTTAAGTAGTATTTCCAGGGTCATCCCATCACCATGGTTAGCTCTGCTCCTTTGGGAGATATCATCCAAAACAGGAAGCAACTGGCCGGATCGCTAAGGGGGCTATTGAGCTTGGACCCCACGGTTTAAAGTATGTACCTCGTACGGCTGTCAAGTCCCAAGCACTGGTAGATTTCATCAATGATTGGACAAAGTTGCAAGCGCCAGAGGAAAAGCTAGATAACACGTATTGGACCATTCACTTTGATGAGTCCAGACAATTGGATGGCTCGGGGGCTGGAGTTGTGCTTGCTTCCCCTCGAGGTGATAAATTTTGCTATGTTCTCCATTTGATGTTCCCTTGCACTAACAAGTGCAACTGACTATGAGGCCTTGCTCCACGGTCTTCGGATGCCTAAGGAGATGAACTTAAGCCAAGTAAGGTGCTTTGGTGACTTGGATTTGGTGGCTCAACAGGTCTCTAGTACTTGGGATTCCAAGGATCCACTCATGGCGGCTTATCAACGAGAGGTAGATGTTATTGCTGGTCACTCCAAGGGTTATCAAGTTGAGCATGTTGACCATAGAAAGAATGAAGCGGCTGACGCGTTAAGCCGTTTGCGTTCTCAACATAAACCGGTGCCCCCTAATGTCTTCCTTGACGTCCTTCATAACCCGTCAGGCAAGTTACTTACAGAGGAGGCTATTCCTGACCCGGAGGCTCAGTTGGTGGCGTTTCTTCATGTTATCCCTGATTGGACAGTTCCCTATTTGGCATATATGACCCAGGGCGAGTTACCTGAGGATGAAAGTTTGGCCAGGCAGATAATCCAGCGGTCCAAGTCAATGACCATTGTCAACAGAGAGTTGCATCATTGCAGTGTCACAGGGGCATTTCAGCGTTGTGTCTCTCCTGAAGAAGGCTGTGAGATTCTACGTGAGATCCACGAAGGAGATTGTGGTCATCATGCTGGTTCAAAATCTCTGATAGGCAAAGCTTTTCGTCACGGTTTTTATTGGCTGACGGCTCATGCTAACGCTGAGGACTTGGTCAGAAGGTGTGATGGTTGTCAGAAGTTTGCACTTCGAGCTCATGTTCCGGCTCAGGAGTTCAGGATGATTCCAATTACTTGGTTGTCTGCAGTGTGGGGGCTTGATATGGTTGGGCCCTTTAAAAGATCCAAGGATAAGAAGACTCACCTCTTGGTGGCGGTTGACAAGTTTACTAAATGGGTACATGCAGAGCTAGTGAGTAAGTGTGATGCAGCAATGGCGGTTCAATTCATGAAGAAGGAAATCTTCCGCTTTGGCTTTCACACAGCATTATAACCGACAATGCCACTAACCTATCCAAGGGAGCTATGGAAGATTTTTGTCAACGTGAGCATATCTGGCTTGATGTATCATTAGTGGCTCACCCCCAGTCTAATGGTCAAGCTGAGAGAGCCAACGAAGAGATTTTGAGAGGTATCAAACCCCGGCTTATGGTTCCCCTACACAGGACATCGGGTTGTTGGGTGGAGGAATTACTTTTTGTGTTATGGAGCATTAATACCACCCCCAACAGGTCTATGGGTTACACGCATTTCTTCATGGTTTATGGAGCAGAGGCGGTTCTCCCTAGTGACATCCGTCATAACTCGCCCCGCGTGGCGGCTTATGTTGAAGCCAACAATCAAAGAGCATGTCAGGAAGCACTTGACCTGTTAGATGAAGAGTGTCGGTGTCAAAACCGGTGGATCTCGGGTAGGGGGTCCCGAACTGTGCGTCTAGGCTGGATGGTAACAGGAGGCAGGGGACATGATGTTTTACCCAGGTTCGGGCCCTCTTGATGGAGGTAAAACCCTACGTCCTGCTTGATTGATATTGATGAAATGGGTAGTACAAGAGTAGATCTACCACGAGATCAGAGAGGCTAAACCCTAGAAGCTAGCCTATGGTATCATTGTATGTTGTGGTTGTTGTCCTACAGACTAAAACCCTTCGGTTTATATAGACACCGGAGAGGGTTAGGGTTACACAAGGTCGGTTACAAAGGAGGAGATATCCATATCCGTATTGCCTAGCTTGCCTTCCACGCCAAGTAGAGTCCCATCCGGACACGAGACGAAGTCTTCAATCTTGTATCTTCATAGTCTAACAGTCCGGCCAATGGAGATAGTCCGGCTGTCCAAAGACCCCCTAATCCAGGACTCCCTCAGTAGCCCCTGAACCAGGCTTCAATGATGATGAGCCCGGTGCGCAGTATTGTCTTCGGCATTGCAAGGCGGGTTCCTTCTCCGAATACATCACAGAAGAATTTGAATACGAGGATAGTGTCCGACCCTGCAAAATAAGTTCCACATACCGCCGTAGAGAGAATAATATTTTCGCAAATCCAATTCGCTGACTTGTTTTGGCAGCAAGACCTTGTGTCATGGCCCGGTGATTATTCAAACCGTTTTTCTTCAACCAGCTCCACACATAACGCGAGGCGGTTTCTTGACACGTCTTGCCGAAGGGAAGATCGTGTTCCCCAATTACGGGATTCTCATTAATGCGGTCGTGGGTAACCCAACCGTGTCTAGGACTCCTAGATTATAGGCAAGTCCTAAACGGCTACGGAGAGGACGCTTGATATTCTCCCTCTTTATAAAGGGACAAGGTTTTCGCTTTTTCCCTCTCGTGCTCAATCGAACCCTTCCCCTGTCTCGAGTTCTAACACCCAAAGCCCAGGTTAGGTGCTCCGAATCTTCAATCATGTCCGGATCCAGCCTTCAAGGCCGATGGATGCCCTCCTCCGTTACGGAAGAGGACATTAAGAAGTTGAGGGAGGCCAGATATCTGACCGCCGAGGTTTCGCATCGGCTGCCTGCTCGAGGGTAGATCGTCCCTACTCTCGAACCCAACGAGAACGTCGTGTTCGTCTCCCACTTCCTCCGAGGTCTAGGCCTCAC
Source organism: Triticum dicoccoides (assembly GCF_002162155.2). Taxonomy (NCBI): domain Eukaryota; kingdom Viridiplantae; phylum Streptophyta; class Magnoliopsida; order Poales; family Poaceae; genus Triticum; species Triticum dicoccoides. The sequence goes on along the minus strand of NC_041382.1, from coordinate 268,306,431 downwards.
TCTGGATCCCTTCGTTAGGGTATTGATGTTCTATTACGGGCTAGATTTCCATGATATAGCTCCGGACTCCTTTCTCCACATCTCGACATTTATTTTCATGTGTGAGGCTTTCCTCCGCATTACCCCTCACTTCGGCCTGTGGCTCAAGACCTTTGAAGTAAATCCGAAGATGATCGAGGGGCAACATGCAGCGTGCGGAGGTGCATCAATAGGCAATATGGCAGGAGCTCCATGGTCGAAAGGTTCCTTTCCATAGGTGTCCGAATTATGGCAACGAGAGTGGTTTTACGTCACGACTCCCAGAAGTGCCATGTGGGCGGCTGCTCCCGCTTTCCGCTTAGGCCCCCCACCACAAGTGATGTCATGGATTAGCAGAGGTCTGATCTGGGGTCCAGCCAAGGACGTGCCTATACTGCAAAGCCGCATTCGAGATCTCTTCGAGGGAGATTTTAATTTGGCTGTGGTAATACAAGTTATGCTGGTTCGTCAAGTCCAGCCTTGCAAATACCGGCCCCTTCGCTTGTGGGAGTTCAACCCAAAGGGACCGCGTGCCATTCAAAGTTTCCTCGGCCTGACGCACGAGGATATGTACAAGTCATTCTTCGGACCTCAAGTAGAGTGTCCGGATATTACCGACGACGTGGGCCTGAGCAGTAACCGCGCCGCCGAACAAGTAAGAAATCCTCTGGCTAAACACACTATCTTTTTTTCGTCACGAAGTTATTTCTGAGAGTTTGCTTTTCGACTAGGACTGGCTAACAAAGGCGAAGATGATTCAGTGTTTGGCCCCCCTCCCTGAGGGTTTGGAAAATCCGGTATTGGAAAAGATGCTCGAGGTCGCACCTTGCCCGGAGCCCTCCAAGGAAGATACCGGGGGGGGATAATACGGGTGGACGCGGGCCCCCATCGCTGCCCATTCCAACCGAGGGCATGAGCGTCTCCACGAAGGAGGACAACCGGGGGAGGAAAAGGACTGCTTCCGAGGATCTGGAAGCCGAAGCCTCCAAACAGGAGAAGAAGTCTCCCACAGAGGTTCCTGCCTCGGGCGGTGCTTTTGCCGCACAAAGTCCGCGGGGGGATCAGCCCTCCATCGAGTCATAAGTGATCCAAAACACTTTAATAGTAAAGGTATGCTATCTTTTTTCTGAGAAAATAACCACCGCATATATCTTGCAGTTCGGGCCTTCGGGCCTTAGGCCCTCTCAGCTGAGCTCGTCTTCGGGGGATCTTCTTCCAGAGATGATGGAGAGCGAAACGCCTCCCCCGTACTCCTCCGCTCAAGAAGCGGGTGACCCCTAAGTGTCGTCACGGAGGGCCTCTCCGGATCCGGTGAGGCCAGAAGATAATCCCATAGACCCCCGAAGTCCCCAGCGTCCGGCTCCCGAAGAGAGCAGACAAAAGAGTCCGGCACCGTCTGGTGTTCGGTCGGACGTTCTGAGGGAGTTGGTGGGGGGAGTGACCATCTCAGAAGAACACCATATGCTGATGGGTACGGTGATGGAGAGAATCTCATCCACCGAAAGCGGATTACATGAAGCCTTTATGAGTCTACTGACAGGCTTTGAGGTACGTGAGATAATATGTGATAGTACTGCACATGTTAGGTGTGCCCTATGTAGATAGTATCCCCTGAGACTCTGGTTGTCGTTGAGAACGGTGGCGAACAGAGGATCATATTCCCAGGAAATAACCAGACTGCCCCTATGTGCAGGTGGTGGAAGCTCCGGTGGCTAGCTGGACTAGTGAGTTTGCCAAATTAAAACGGCAACTTGATGCGGCAGACGCCGACAACGAGCTTGTTAACAAGAGGCTTGACGAGGCACATGGTAGGTGTTATTATCTGGTGAACGCCATATAGTAAGAGCAGCATGATGCCAGTATCTTTAATATGTTGTGACTGTAGATGGAGCTACCACCGTGGAAACCTTGCGGGCAGAACTTGCCCGAGCCAAGGAACAAGCGAGGATTAGTAATGTCGCTGCTTTGAAGGCGGCCGAAGAGTTAAAGCTGAGAAGGCCGCACATTGCGAGAGCCAAGAGAAGATGGCCAAGATGGCTGTTGAATTAATAGACACTGCCGACCGTTGCCGGGTCCTTGAAAAAGAAAACCGAGCGAAGGCAACGGACCTTGAGAAGGCCACGGTGGCGGACAAAGACACCCGTTCTGCTATGAGAGCGAAGAAGGAGGAGCTGCGGGAAGCCAGGGATAGTGCGGCTGGGAAACCCTTCATGTTACGGAGGAAGTTCGGAGATCCATGGTATGCCCTCTGGATCGGCTGTGGAGTTCGGCAGATGCGTATATGGATTTGGCAGCGAGCGCTGCCGATGCGGCCAAGTACTTCCAAGGTCAGACAGATCGTGAAGTGGACAAGCTGTTCTGGTCGCAATTCCACGTTCCAGAGCGTCCGCTTTCATTGACTAACCAGCTAGCCGAATGGGCCAAACTGAATAGGTTGTCCGGACTCGCCATGAGGTCTGTTGTGGATCAGCTATGGCCGGAAAAGCCAAAGCCGAACAGCTATTTCAGCTTAGTGCAGCAGTTCCTTGGTGCGGTGCCACGCATTAATGCGATGAAGAGGTCGGCATGCATAGAAGGCTCGTGGATGGCCCTTGCCCGTGTTAAAGCATACTGGGCGGAGATGGAAGCTACCACTGTTGCGGCGCAGGGTTCAGCCATAGGCCGAGTGGCTGCCGAGCCTTATTTCGAGGAGGTTCTCGAGGGTGCTCGTTTGATAGAGGCCCAGTGCTCTAAGAATATTATGTTTGAGTGATATGTATTCTCATTGTAAACACAATGCTTTTATGAAGTTTTTATAAGGCTATGTTTATACTTTTTCCTGAATGTAGTATGATGCCTCCTGTGCGCCCGTTTATGTATACATGTGTATAACCTGAAAGATTGCAGCCGTCGACTTCAACCCCCACGCATATAATGTGGAGGTGCTCGCAAAAAACGTATGTTCACTCTTAACCCAATGTCTTGGTCCTATTAAGGAGGTGATAGCGTAGCGAGCGAGGCAACCGGACTATAATGCTTTAACACTTTCACTTAGCCATAGGAGTTTGACAGTGGGGCTACTAGATAGCCCCTGGTGGCTCCGCACTCTCCCGATCGTGGGGTGCGTACATGCCTGGCCGGAAAACGGCCCTTCGTTAAGGCGGAGGAATTCTAACATTCCGATAGGTCATCGAGTGGATGACCAGTCTCACGCTATATCATGACAGTCAGTTTTCAGCTTTCTCTACTGAGGTGCTCGTCCAGATGAACCAGGGCATAATCCCAGTAGTTCTCCTGGTGCTACCTTAGCCGATAAAGTGGAACGTAAGGCACCAAAACACAGGAGCCGGGCAAACCCAACATTTGACCAAAGACAATGATTCGGAGCTGATGCATATAAGGCCAAACTCGCGACGCCGAACACTCCCTAAGGTATTTGGTCTTTATGGTATAAACCGGGCCTAAATAGTGCCCTTTGTAAGAAGCCCCTTGTGTCCAGGTACGTGCATTATTCTGACGTGGCCACATGCCAAGACGTCAGCATCCTTCTCAACTGTGCTGAGAATTCGGTGGATATGTATCAACAAGAGACAGTTAAAAAGGTTTACACAGGGTCTTAATCTAGAAGGAATCCTTGGAGCGGGTCCCTACTGCACGTCTGCGCCTGTGTCTCCGTTGTGCCATATCCTGGACGGGTGTAGCACGATGATCATCCGTAAAAGAGAGGAACTTAGGTGAAAAAGTTGTCATGCAAAAAGATAGTTTTTAAAGAAACCATGTATAATTCAAGATGAGTAAAAATTGCCACTTGTCTGCGCGCGTTGAGCCCCTTGTATTTGTAATAGGGGTGTGACTATTGATTCGGTATGAATTACCTATAGCTGCGCCGGACTCGTCTAACCGCGTCCGAGGTCTTGACGACCTGTTAAATGCTTTAGTTGGTGAGGCCGTTTTTAGTGTGCGGCTCTCTTCGGCACACAAAGATCGCTTAATACTTCTGTTTACTGTAATGATGCCACGTGGGCTGGTCATCTTGAGTGTGAGGGAAGCGTTGTGCACTATTGCATTAAAGCGAGCGAAAGCTTCGCGTCCGAGTAGTGCTTGATAGCCACTTTGGAACGGAGTGATGTTGAAGGTTAAATGTTTGCTACGGAAGTTATCGGGGAAGCCGAATATAAACTTTAGTAGCAGGGAGCCCGCGCAATGAGCCCCTGGGCCTGGCGTTACTCCTTTAAAGGTAGTATTGCTATGGCAAATTTTTGTTGGGTCTATCCCCATTTCGTGGATTGTATCCTGATATATCAGGTTTAGACTGCTGCCACCGTCCATTAAGACTCGTGTGAAGTGGTATCCGTCAATTATTGGGTCTAATGCCAGGGCAGCCCATCCTGCATGCCGGATACTTGCTGAGTAATCACGATGGTCGAAAGTGATCGGTTGAGACGACCAGTGGCAGGACTCCGCGGTGATAGGCCCTTGGGCATATTTTTCTGGGAGTGCCGTTTTGTTTCTTCCCTTGATCACGTGTAACACGTTTAGTGTTTTGACTTCTGGTGGAAATTTCTTTTGTTCCCTAGTGTCTAGCTTGAGAGGCTCATCCTCGTCTTCGCTTGGTGTATCCTCCCCCTTGTGTACGGCATTGAGCTTGCCAGACTGCTTGAAGACCCAACATTCTCTGTGGGTATGATTAGCGGGTTTACCAGGGGTGCTATGGATCTGACATATTTGGTCCAGAATTTTGTTTAGGCTGGACAGTTCGTCTCTGGCGCCTTTAGAGGGCGGCTTTTGCTGACCTGGCCGAGAACTTTTGAATCCGGCGTTTACTGCTGTGCTCTTCGTGTTGTCTTCTTTATTCCGGCATTTGTTATTGCTGTTGCACCGTGATTTCCCATTTCCATCTCTAACTTCAGATGTACTGGGGTCGCTGGTGCTGCATCTGGCTAGCCAGCTGTCCTCACTCGCGCAAAAGTAGGTCATGAGGCTTGTTAATGCTGCCATTGTTCTCGGCTTTTCTTGGCCGAGGTGTCTGGCAAGCCATTCGTCACGGACGCTATGCTTAAAAGCTGCCAAGGCTTCGGCGTCCGTACAGTCGACAATTTGGTTCTTTTTAGTAAGAAACATGTTCCAAAGTTTTCGGGCTTACTCTCCGGGCTGTTGAGTTATATGACTCAAATCGTCCGTGTCCGGAAGTCGGACATAAGTCCCTTGAAAATTTGCCCGAAAAGCGTCTTCGAGCTCTTCCCAGCTTCCAATGGAGTTTTCGGGGAGGCTTTTAAGCCAGTGACGAGATGGCCCTTTGAGCTTGAGGGGTAAGTACTTGACGGCGTGGAGATCATCTCCTCGAGCCATATGGACATGGAGGATATAGTCCTCAATCCAGACCCAGGGTCTGTTGTTCCGTCGTATGCCTCTATGTTTACGGGTTTGAATCCCTCTGGAAATTCATGGTCCGGCACCTCGTCGGTGAAACATAGGGGGTGTGCGGCACCCCTGTATTTGGGTGTACCACGTTGTTCGGATGTTTGTTGTGTTACATCGTATGCTGGGGCGCGCTTGCGTGGTCCATAGGTGGATCTGGTTGCGCCGTCCTTTTGGTGCGAGCCCTCACGTGGATCTCGTATTGGCTTGTGAGTGGTGTTGTTTGCCGCTCGATGTTGGCTGTGAGGTCGTCTATCCGGCCAGGTGTCTGTTTTGATTTTTGGTTGTGGGGGGTCTGAGGCCTCCTCATCGAATTCAGGTAGCAACTTCCGCTTTGGGTAGCTCTTGGTGGGGCGATTGTCGCCGTACATCGCAGCTGTGTTGAGTACTTTACTCCATCTGATTTGGAGTGTGTCCTACGCAGCCTTGAGCCTTTGCTTCTGCTTTTTCAGACTCCTCGCGGTGGCAACAAGCCTTTGACGGGCATTCTGCTGCTCCGGGTGCCTGTCCGGCCTTATGTCGTCCGGACTATTATCTTTGACAGAATTAGTTTGTTCGGCTTGATTCTCCGTATTACCGTAGTCCGGCAGTGGTTCGCCCTGCTCCAACGCTGGGTCTGTATGATCGTTATTTCTGCCGAGGCGGGATTTGGGGCGGCGCTTGCACCGCCGCTTTGACTGCTTCTCGAGGGAACAAGCCTTCGGTGCGTCCTTCTGTTCCTCGTCATCGTCTTCTTTTGGTGTGTCCACCATGTATACGTCATATGATGAGGTGGACGTCCAGCGCCCTGTGGGCGGTGGTTCCTCTTCGCCTCCCGCATCGTCGTCCATACCGTCGATGTCTTCGGAGTCGAAGTTGAGCATGTCGGTTGAGTCATCGACAGTGGCTATTAAGTGGGTGGTGGGTGGGCATCGAATTTCTTCGTCGTCCATATCCCAATCCTGTTGGCCATAATCCGGCCAGGGCTCTCCTGACAAAGAGAGAGACCTTAGTGAATTCAAAATTTCACCGAAGGGCGAGTGCTGAAAGATATCCGCGGCGGTGAATTCCATGATCGGTGCCCAATCGGATTCGATTGGCAGGGGCGCGGATGGTTCGGAGTCCAGAAAAGAGTCCGGCACCTTGGAGTCACGGGCTGCGCAGAGGGTTAGGCTGGTGTTCGGCTCGATCACCGTTGAGACTACAGCCCCTGAGGCCGTGTCTAACCACCCGTCCTCGACTGGCGCAGTTGGCTCCAGGCTAAGGGTCGGAGCTGATGCAGGCGCAGCCTCTGGGGTACTGTTCGGCGGCAGAGCTAGGTCATACCCATCGCGACAGTGCGGCGCGCCCGGCTGTGGCTCGAACCCGTCGAAGATCAAGTCTCCGCGGATGTCGGACATGTAGTTCAAACTTCCAAGTCTGACCTGACGGCCAGGGACGTAGCTCTCAATCTGCTCCAGATGGCCAAGCGAATTAGCCCGCAATGCAAAGCCGCCGAATACGAAGATCTGTCCGAGGAGAAAAGTCTCACCCTGGACCGCATTGCTATCGATGATGGTAGGAGCCATCAAGCCTAATGGCAACGACATAGAGGAACTCTCAATGAAAGCACCAATGTCGGTGTCAAAACCGGCGGATCTCGGGTAGGGGGTCCCGAACTGTGCGTCTAGGCCGCATGGTAATAGGAGGCAGGGGACATGATGTTTTACCCAGGTTCGGGCCCTCTTGATGGAGGTAAAACCCTACGTCCTGCTTGATTGATATTGATGATATGGGAAGTACAAGAGTAGATCTACCACGAGATCAGAGATGCTAAACCTTAGAAGCTAGCCTATGGTATGATGGTATGTTGTGGTTGTTGTCCTACGAACTAAAACCCTTCGGTTTATATAGACACCAGAGAGGGTTAGGGTTACACAAGGTCGGTTACAAAGGAGGAGATATCCATATCCGTATTGCCTAGCTTGCCTTCCACGCCAAGTAGAGTCCCATCCGGACACGAGACGAAGTCTTCAATCTTGTATCTTCATAGTCTAACAGTCCGACCAATGGAGATAGTCCGGCTGTCCGGAGACCCCCTAATCTAGGATTCCCTCAAAGAGCATGACATCGCACCTGCTCGTTCGGCGATTTACCAGAAAGATCTGCGCCATTACCACAGCCACCGGGTTAAAACCAGAACTTTTGAAGAAGACGATCTGGTGCTCTGGCTCATCCAGGACCAAACTGATATGCACAAGTTATCCCCACCTTGGTAAGGACCCTTTGTGGTCAGCAAGAATCTAAACAAATGGGTCATATTAGCTTATCGATGTTTGAGACCATAAGGACTCGCGCACGTCGGAGGAGGAGACACGTCGGCCTTGGAATATTGCTCAGCTTAGACTATACTACACTTGAGCCACAGGCTCTCCTTATGTACATATTTAGACAATGTATATATTATGATTGATATAATAAACCGGCATCCCTGCTAAAGCAGGGCTTCTGTCATTCTCTTAAATGAGCTTTTGGTTACCAGGGGCTTCCGGCTTAGGCATGAAGTTATGATTTCCCCTTGAACCGTCTATAAGCCAATGAAAAAATAGAAAAAATATACATACTTGGGGGCATCCTACCCAGGTTAAAGGGACCAAAGAGAGTTTGTTGTAAAAAACATCTCAAACATAGGTACCCCTTGGGCACAGCCCACAATATCACTTGGGGGCTTGCTCGTATTTGAACCATAGCTTAAACCCTCTTGATTGGCATAAGACCACCAGGGAAATCACTTGGGGGCTTGGTCGTATTCGAACCATAGCTTAAACCCTCTTGATTGGCGTAAGGCCACCAGGGAAATCACTTGGGGGCTTGGTCGTATTCGAACCATAGCTTAAACCCTCTTGATTGGCGTAAGGCCACCAGGGAAATCACTTGGGGGCTTGGTCGTATTCGAACCATAGCTTAAACCCTCTTGATCAGCGTAAGGCCACCAGGGAAATCACTTGGGGGCTTGGTCATATTCGAACCATAGCTTAAACCCTCTTGATCGGCATCAGGCCACAAAGGAAATCACTTGGGGTCTTGGTCGTATTCGAACCAAAGCTTATACCCTCTTGATCGGCGCAAGGCCACAGTCATGACTACTTAAGCCCTCTTGATTTTTTAGGTTTGTTTAATGCGGCTTATCATACTTTGTGATTATGCTGAACTGGATTTTATTAGCCCGACCCAGTTTATTACGTAAACCGGGAATATAACTACCAATGTTCTACGACTATGATCAAAATATCACAAGTATGCTATATGCTCAATTTTACGGTTATTCTTAAGTCCAGCCTTCGTTATAAATTATCTTATTGGACATGATAACCTGTCTAGCGGTAAACCGCCAAGACACCCCTTTTTTCTTTCTAATTGTATGAAGGAGCAGATTTCATATTGCCAAACACCATGAGAAAATATAAGCACAGCTTAACAAGGCGGATTACCCGTGTCCCGCAACAAATATATGCACGATGGCATAGCAGATAAAGAGTTTTCACTAGCCTATTACAAGGCGGTTTGATGCCCATAAGAATAATTGTTTTCAAACAAGTCCTGCAGAAGGAAGAAGCTAAACTGGCTACCAGTTTATGAATAAGGCTCGGGCTGGCTTGAAGGTTGTGGATCATCTTGCGCCGGTTCACCCTCTTCTTCTCTACCCAGTTGCTAGAAGTTAGTGGTTGACCAATAGATCCCACTTAAGGCATTGAATACAGCTTCATCACTTATAAGTGAGGAGGGATCAACGTCAGGAGCATAAGTATGCTTACGGACTGGCGGAATAAGATTCAGAGCGTTGCAACTTGGCGGATTAACTTTCTTGTTGTTGGCATCATAAATCGACTGATAATGTGACATATCAGTTTCTTTAGCCAATGGACGTATTTCCCTTGTCAAAGCTCTCAGGTCATCATTATCAAAATCTGACCCATCCTCTTTTATGCTCGGAAAGCTGTTTCCAATATGGGCCAGGTCAAGATCAGATATCCAGGCTTTGGCCTGAGTTAATGCGGTAAGAGCACCCGCCCTGGCAGCTGATTTCTTCAGTTCCTCAATCCAAGCAGGCATCACAGCTAGCCTTGCCAACATATCGTTGATCAAGGTTGGGGCGGTTTGTTATGGGAGGTTGTGCAAATGACCCGTTGTACGCCGGTATATAGCTGTTCTATAAATGTATAGGCAGCTTTCAGGCTTTGACACATGTCCGAACCAAGATGAGCAACATGACCCCTGGGTTGACAAAAAGATTGGTAAACCGGCAGTCTATTAGATAATACATGCTTATGGTTTGTGAAGATGATTATTTACCAAAGGCGGCAGTAGTCATGGAATTTATTTGCTGTATCAAGCCAGTTACCTCCTCTGCTACTGGATTAAGGGCCGCTTTAGCGTCCTCAGCCCTCTTTAGCAGAGTGGTTTTCTCTGTATCCCAGCGTGCCCACTCACTCTTAAAGCTCTCCTTCAATTTTTCCATAACTGCCAAAGCATTGGTCAGCTCTTCTTTGGCCTTGGAAGTCTCGGCTAGTTGAGTTTTGATATTTTCTTTAAGGTCAGTGACTTGGGTTTCTTTTTTGCTAAGCTCAGCCTACAAGAGATATGCAAATTGTGAGTTGGCAGTATATATTTGAAGTCCCAAGCACATGACAAGTCATACACTTGGCACTTGGGGGCTAATGTCTATTGCTTATTCTCCAAAATTATTACAAAGTCCCAAGCACATGACAAGTCATATACTTGGCACTTGGGGACTAATGCATATTTGCTCAAGTTAAAGACTATGGATTTTTCTTCCATCAATCAGTTTGGTGGTTCATCGGTTTACAAGAATGTTCAATGAATTTTGAGACTTATAGTATAAGGGCTTGGTTCCTCTTGAAAGATAAACCGGCCCTTGGAGGCTACACAGGCAAAGTTGAAGTATTCTCTCAAAGTCCCGGTTCATATATCAGCATTATAAACCGGCCCTTGGGGGCTATTGGAGTTGGTATCCTAAACCAGTCAAAAGGGAAGAGTAAGTATGCAGAGGTCGGCAGTGTTTACCTCGTATCGCTCCTTCATCATGTTCAGTAAACCGGCTTCATAATCACGACTAGTGAAGAGTCAATTTAAAAACCCAGAATGAATATCTTGGGCGCTGAGATGGGCATAACTTTCCAGATCCACCTTCCACTTGCCCTTATCTATAGAAGAAAATCCTTCCTTGGCACCATGTCTTGACAGAGCAGTGGGGTTGCCTGGGGCTGTATAGCTGACACCAGTAACGACAACATCGTCCGTTTTATCATCAGCAACTCTGGTTGGGCTTGGTGGTTTATCATCATGAGCCATCCGATCAATTTCCATTTTCTCGACAAAGGTTTCAAGATCTTGTGTGGCGGATCATCAAGGACAGCATCAGTATTTGGTTCAGGCGGCTCTGGTGTTTTTTCTGGATCAACTGTCGTGTCGTCATTAGCCGGTTTATTCAACTTGGACTTTTTGCTGGGTCTAGCCTTGGCTCTGAAAGGGATGAACATAAAGGTTAGTAAGCAAACATAAGGTGTAAAGGGTCAGTTTAATATACTCACACAGGAACAGTTTTGAGAGGTGGAAGTTGTGTCCTCGTGGACTCGACAGAAGATGAATGACAGGTTCCCTGATAGTTCGAATCAGGCGGATTAAGAGGTTGTCGAAAATAACCCGCCTTGGGATAAGATGTGTCAGAAATAGGAGAGACCTCTGGCGGCGTTTACGAACTGGTGTGTTCAGTATACCGGACGAAGTGACCACATGACCGCTATGCCGGGTTGTGCGGCGAGCTTCATGTTGCTGTTTCTTCAAAATAAAGTTCGGATCCAAGTGAGCTAGGGTGTGAGAAAATTTTAGTTTCCAGATTGCTTGTCGGGTCCTCTGCGTCGGCAGAGAGTCTGAACCAGATGAGAGAGTAATTACCTCAACATCACTCGCATGGCTGGGTTCCGCGTCATCCTGATAACAGTCATTGTCAATGAGGTGCGTGAATAAACAGCCAAGTGAATCAACTTCTACCTCTGACTCCGGATCATCATTGTTAATGATTAAATCAGAAGAGTCAGTCATCTTCTTCTTGGCAGATTTCTTCGTGACCTTGGTCTTGGTGCGTGGTGTTTTAGCCGGTTTATCTTGGGGTTTCCTCTTCCAGAATGGATCGTCGCCCTATTAAAAAACGCAAAAGGTCATACGGGAGTATTAAAAACATGGATTAAGAAAGGAGTTAAGTCATTCTTATAGCTGGCGGTTTATTCGTAACGCAGAAAGGATTAAGCCCCGTTTTACTGCAGTCAGCTACCGGTTCATCCAGCATCTTCTTGACAGATTCAGTAATTTCAGCATCAGTTAGCTAAATATCAATGTGCCATTGAGGGTCCTTTACGTCCCTTGTGTACTCCCACATTAAACCGGGGCGACAGCTTAAGGGTAAAATGCTCCAAGAAACCCAGCAACGAACAAAATCAATGCTTGTCTTTGCCACAAAGGCTCTGAGCTTTGAAAGCTGTGGGGCATATTTGGCCCATTCCTTTGCAGTGAGTCTTTGAGGGAGTGGGTGTGTACTGGTGAGCCGATGAGCATGGTAACCCGGTAGAGGATTTTCATCAACAGGAGAGGTGTCTTTGCAATAGAACCAAGTCTGATTCCAATCCTTGGGGTGGCTGTGATGCTTGGCGTGAGGGAAGCTGACATCTTTTGTTTTTTGAATTGACACCCCGCCAAGTTTAGTATTGGGCCCATCAGTAAACGCAGTACAACGGTTTAATTAGAAGAAGTCTCTAAACAACTCGACTGTGGGCTCTTCTTGCAAGTAAGCTTCGCAAAAAACTTGAAAGTTGCAAATATTGGACACAGAGTTAGGTCCGATATCTTGAGGGTAGATTTGGAAATAATGAAGTACATCACGGAATTTTTTTGATCCAGGAGGTTTAAACCCGCGGCTCAGATGATCAACATCCTTGGGCTTAGGAGGATTTTCTGGACCGGGGGCCCTCCAATGGATCTCATTCTTTTTTGATAACGCGCTAGTTGCAACACATCTATTCAGTTCTTCTTCTGTAATCCGGGACGGAACCTCGTTGCAAGCATAAAACGACTTGGCCATTTTTTCGGCAACCCGAATGAAGATTTGTGCCGGTTTAAGATTTACGATTAATCCGTCAAAGGTTAAAGGGCAGAAATTGTTCAAGCATGCAAGTATGGTAAACCGGAGATTGAGGTTATAAATTTACAGAAATGAGCAAGTGGCGGTTTAGAGGGGGCTAATGGCATATGGCAGGTTATTTTCTAAAAGATAACTAACGCTAGTCTATTAAGGCGATTGCACAGATTACATCCACTGGGCATCAAAGATCGCCACCAATGCAAATATAGGGAACACCCTACACTATACAAAAATGTCTTGTTGTTTTCTTCAGCCGGTGGCTGCACGTTAAGAACAAATTTTGTATCGCAACAAAACAAATTTCAACTATAAAACAAAAGGAAGGTTGGCATAAAAGTTAACAGTCTGGCAGATAAATGTACCACCAGAAGTTCAGAAGCTCAGTTCATTTGACCTGACTGTTACGTTTTCATGATGTATTGTCCGATGGAGCACCATAACCTTTGCCTTCATTTCTCTTAGGCTCTTAAACAACATAGCAAATGTCTGATAGTCTGGTTTCAAAACCATGCATATGTTGACGACATCGAACAATGTCTGTCCTTGTTTCACAAAGGGTCTCTGTTAGTGAACGGACTTGTGTCTGGAGTACAGATATAACATTGTTTTGAGCTTCCATATCTTGATCGTGAGGCAGTTTGGACGAGATTGCCTTAACAACCAATGCAGTATTATGTAGGAACGTGCTTTTCGCATTGTTAGTGGACAGGTACTGTGTAACATCCCAAATTCTCAATTTGGAATGTTATACATAGATCATCCATGCATATCATATTTTTAATGCATTTCGTTTCACGATCCTCGAAATCCTAAGCAACTCAAGGACCCTCGGAGAGAGTTGGCGATTTCATTGCTTTTCATATTTCAATTTTATCAAATATTGCAACGAGGATTTTGATTTTAATTATTTTTCTCTCTAAAAATATATCATATTAAAATATATGAGAGGAGATAATATGACTTCTCCAAAATAATTGAAATATTGGAGGAAAATATTATAATCAAATATTTGATTTTATTCGGATTTTATTGCTATTTTATTTGCATTAGAAAAATAGCACGTTTTTCAAAATTGCATTTTAGGGTCAAAAAAATGTTCATCTCGTTCTAAATATTTTATTTAGATGGTGAAAATCTGTTTTCGTATTTTTAGATTTGTATTTTATTTTCTATGATTTATTTAAGTTCCGGCGAAATTATATATGAAAAAAAAACTCTTAGCGCCCGACTGGGCCGAAGCCCAGCCGAGCCGGCCAGCTAGCCCCGCGCCGCCGTCTCCCTCCAGGAGACTGGGAGGCCGCCGCCGTGACCCCGAGTCTGGTTGGGACTCCTCCTGCCCGCACTGCCTTGCCCCTCCCCCAAGCAGCCCCCCTCCTTTAAATACCCCTCCCCGGATCCTCCACCACCACCACCTGAGCCACCAACCCCGCCGCCTGCCTCGCCTCGCCCCGCAGCGCCGCCGCCGCCCTTTCCCGCGTGCCGCAGCTCGCCATTGCCGCGCGGCCCCGCGCACCCCGCCGCCGCAGCCCCACCTCGCCGGAGCCGCCCCGCCTCACCGGAGGTATAAGCCGCCGTCGCCTCCTTTCGTTTTTATATATCGGTTTGTCGGTTTTCTCAGTTTAGTTACTTTGCGGATGTTCGTCCGTACGCTCATTTTAACGAACGGCTTCCGCTCATTAGTTACAGACAACGAATTCGTTCATTAGCCTGTTCGTCAGTTTTCTTTTTCTCGGATTTTATGCGATTATTTCCAATCGTGATTTCTGATCCGATTTTCGTTTCAGTTTATCTTTTCGCTTGTTTATCGGAATCAGGCGATTCAAGCGCCTAGATCTTCGCCTCGAAACCCTCTTTCCGTTTAATCAACTTGAACAAGATTTTGGTACTGTAAAATTTGACTTTAGTTCAGATTATTAAACGGATCTTGTTTCTTTCGCAGTTTGAGTTTCGTTGCTCCGTTTGATTTGATCCTTTTTGCAAACCGGAGTTCTTAAGTTGAACTTTCTGGTCAATTCTTCTTATTTGAGTTTTGCCCGTGCATCTTTGCTTGATTGCTTATGTATTCTATTGTTTGTTTGCGATAGAATTCCTGAAGTGTGAAGCGTCCTACTACGAGTCCCTAGGTTTTGCGGATCATCAGCAAGGCAAGTAACACATTGATCATACTCCTTTCATACCCAGTTTTTATGCATTAGTTCCAATCCTCAAACATTTCATTATTAGGATGTGATTAACATGTGGGTTGGGAAGTAGTTGATGAGGTAGAACCTATTGCCCTGTTATATTCAAACCCTTGGGAGTTACTTCTACGTATTTGCTTATATTGCTATGTTGTCCTCGTGGACGTGGTTTGGGTGAGTGAATCCGTTACAGATGTGAGATTGTTAATTAATGGTTCAACTTAAGGTGGCAACTTTAATACACATCTGGGTGGATTGCTTGTCGGACACTTGGAGAATTCAGTGTTGTCCTAGGATATCCCGGAGTACCCGTGTGATCATCCTAAGGTCCGCCACCCAGGCTCAAAGGGAACTGAGATATTTTCATGATAGAAACTTCCATGTGCAGCCACAAGATATTATGGGCTCTAGCATAATTGAGTAAGTTGCATGAGCTCTTGAAGAGGTGGATCGGCAGGTAGAGGGATGTAGGTTTGGTATGGTCTGCCCGGAGTAAAGAGTTAATGTTTCTGAAAGACTGTGTCTCGGTCATCCGTTTCTCAAACACCTTGTAGTGCGAGAAATCCAACGGAGGCGATCGAGTCTTGTGGGGAAAAGTGTGCAAACCTCTGCAGAGTGTACAATCTAATCATGGTTAGCCGTGTCCCCGGTTATGGACAAATCTTGAGTATCTAGTACTTGGAGTATCCTAAGTATATCATCACTCTTAATTAATATTGTTGGGTTGATAATTACTTCAATTGGGATTGAGTTGGAGGAACCTTCTCAATGATGTTTCAACTACCATGATAGTTAAATAAAATTTATTCCTTTGTTGTAGGAAAAAATTGGCTTTTCGCAAAAACTATAACCATAGAGCTTTCCACCAGCCAAATAAGCATGTAGTGATAGCATTATTTTGTTCTTGCTCTACTGTGTTATATTGCCAGCATATTCCATGTGCCGACCTGTTTTCGGGCTGCAACGTATTATGTTGCAGACTTTTCAGATGAGGAGTAAGGTTTGTTAGGTCGTTACCGTGCAGCTCAGCTATGCCGTTGGAGTTGATGCACTCACTTTATCATCCAAGCCTTCCGATGTTATCGTATTATATGGCCTTAAGCCATATTTATTGTAATAAGTTCTCTTTTGAGACATTCGATGTAATAAGTGTGTGATTGCTACTCTGTTATAAATCGTTCGAGTACTGTGTGTGTCAGCATTACCGATCCAGGGATGACACTGAAGCACAGAGACTTGACCGTTTGAGGTCGGGTCGCTACAAGATGGTATCAGAGCACACGCTGAGTGTAGGACACGACCACTAAACTAAAGCCATAGGTCACTCTTCTCTACTCATTTCTGACTCCTCTCCTATTTTCTACTCTTTAGGATGGCGGAATTGAAGAACATGTTTGCACAACCGGATGAAGACACACCCTTTGGACGCCACTTGAAGGAAGTCACTAGATACTTGAACATTGGAATACCAAGCTTCACCGGGACGTACAACGCCACCTTACCAGAAGAGGAGCACTGGATGATTCCACTTCAAGTTCCAGGAAGGACGTTCTCGCCAAGCACTAAGCCTATAGAATTTTCTTTTGAAGCACCCACCTGGAGTCTAGGCAAGAGCATGGCATCCCACATTACCATGGCACACATTGGAGAAGTCTACAACAAGTATCTTAAGGACACTATCTATCAGATATGTGGGCGCCGAGATGAGAAATGGGAGATGATCAGCACCAAGAAGGACAGGTCCATTGCAGCTTTCATCCAGGAGTTAAATCAGCAAATTCGACGCTAGGAGAATCAGATGTGCACAGACATGATAGATTTTAAGAAGGCAAAGACAAGGATCATCAAGCTAGAAGAAGAACTTAAGTCTACACGCAATGGATATGAGGAGGAAATTGCAACACTATTGGAGAAGAATGACGACCTGATAAAGAAGATCGGAGTATTCATGGGAGACCCCGCGCCGGGAGGAGAGGACGACGATTCCACTTGCCTGGAGAACTACATCATCATCGATGACACCGACTCCGACCCCAGTGATGATGACTTTGAAGACGAAGCTGGAGCAGACATCATGGAGTCTTCCACCGATCAAAATTTCTAGATGACCACCAAATGATAGTAGTATCCCCCCATGTATATAGTAGTAGTTGAGCACTTTTATGATAGTTCTAGACCGTTTGTATGCCCTTGCTTGATTGATTGAGTGAAATGATTGTGTTTGTCTCATGTGCATATGGGTAGTGCTCTCACTAGACCCCTTTTCTATTCTAATCTCTCCCCTCTAAACCCGCCAGATGCCTCCGAGACGTGACACCGGATTTGCTTTCCCGCTAGAGCTCACTCAGTTGATCTAGCAGCATAATGCCTTGATGCAATTGTTAGTCCAGAACCAAGGCAAGAACAACAATGACAACAACCTGCCTCCAGTTGACAACTTAGCTCGCTTTCTGAGGTTGCAACCACCAGTGTTTTCCAGTAGCACCGAGCCTATATTGCTGATGATTGGCTACGCCGTATTGGAAGGGAGTTGACCACCGCAGGTTGCACAAATGTTGAGAAGGTGTGCTTTGCCGCACATCAATTGGATGGACCAGCAGCCTCATGGTGGGAGAATTACACGACCACTTCCCCATAGCCAACGTCACTTGGGATCAGTTTCAGCAAGCTTTCCGCACAACCCATGTCTCAACTGGAGCTTTGAATATGAAGAAGCGTGAGTTTCGCAACTTACACCAGGGGAACCGTACTGTAGCTCAGTACGTGGATGAGTTTAGTAAGTTATCCCGCTATGCCCCGGATGATGTGGCCACGGATGCCGCGAAGCAGGAGAAGTTTATGGAAGGGCTGAATGATGAGATGAGCATGCAGTTGATGGTGGCAACATTCAACAACTACCAGGAGTTGGTAGATAATGCTCTTATGATTGAAGGGAAGCAGCAGCAAATTAAGAGCCGTAAGAGGAAGTATGGGCAAGGGAGGTATAACTCAGGAGCTCAGCAGAAGCCTCGCCTAACCCCGAACTCGGGAGGACTTGTTCATAACCATGGAGGTCATAACCACACTGGAGGAAGTTCGCATAACCACAATGGTTCTAAGAATGGGACTGGGAACGGAGCAAGCAACAATCTGAACCGCCCCAATCCAACCACACCCGCCAAGAGAGATATAAGTCACATTACTTGCTTTAAGTGCGGGAAGACTGGACACTATGCCACGGAGTGCCTTGAAGCGAAGAATGGAAATGGCAATGGGAGCGCTGGGAAGAAGCCCAATCCATTCAACAAAGGACAAGTGAACCACATTAACGTGGAGGAGGTTGAAGAGCAGCCAGACGCGGTTATAGGTAAGTTTTTGGTTAAGTCATTTACCGCCCTTGTTCTTTTTGATACTAGTGCATCACATTCATACATATCAAGGGGATTCATGGATAAGTTTAAACTACCAACCCAAACCCTTAGGACCCCTCTGTTAGTGAGTTCACCTGGAGCAGAGTATATGGCTAGTCGATGGTGCGACCAGATACCCTTAACCATTGGTAGCCATGTTTTTCCGTCCGACCTAATAATCCTGGAGTCACAAGGATTGGATGTGATATTAGGCATGGACTGGATGTCAAAGTATGGAGGAAGCATTGACTGTGCTAGTAAGTCAATTTATCTCACCACCCCGGAGGGAAAAAGGATTAAGTATGAATCTAGGCATGCACCTAGGAGGAGCCAAGTAAATACCCTCGCGGGAATTGTTCTGGAGGAAGTGCGTGTAGTGAAAGATTACCCGGATGTTTTTCCAGAGGAGTTACCAGGCATGCCACTGGATCGAGACATCGAATTTTTGATAGAGCTATTGCCAGGTACAATGCCAATATCAAAGACACCCTATCGGATGCCCGCAAATGATCTAGAGGAGATTAAGAAACAGATCAAGGAGTTATTGGAGAAAGGCTACATTCGACGGAGTTCATCACCATGGGGAGCCCCAGTGCTTTTGGTTGAGAAGAAGGATAAATCTCTAAGAATGGTTGTTGATTATCATGCGTTGAATGAGGTGACGATCAAGAACAAATACCCACTGCCGATGATCAATGATTTGTTTGACCAACTGCAAGGAGCTAAGGTGTTTTCAAAGATCGATCTGCGATCAGGATATCACCAGTTAAAAATTCGAGAGAAGGATATACCAAAGACATAATTCACCACACGGTACGGGTTGTATGAATATACAGTCATGTCATTTGGACTGACTAACGCCCCTGCCTACTTCATGAGCATGATGAACAAAGTGTTCATAGAATATTTGGATAAGTTTGTTGTGGTGTTCATTGATGATATAATGGTATACTCGAAGAATGAGGAGGAGCACAAGGAGCATTTACGTTTAGTTCTCAAGAAACTCAGGGAACATCAGTTGTATGCCAAGTTCAGCAAATGCGAGTTTTGGTTGAAGGAAGTCGGATTCCTTGGACATGTTATATCAGGAGAAGGTATAGTGGTAGACCCCACTAAGGTTCAGTCAGTCACTGAATGGTTGGCACCCACTTCAGTTAGCGAGATCCGCAGTTTTCTTGGACTCGCGGGATACTACCGAAGATTCATTGAGAATTTTTCCAAGATTGTGAAGCCAATGACGGAGTTACTGAAGAAGGATACTAAATTTAAATGGACGGAAGAATGTGAGGCAAGTTTTCAGGAGTTAAAGAAACGTTTGACTACAACCCCAGTGCTGATTTTGCCGGATATACGCAAGGATTTCCAAGTGTATTGCGACGCCTCTCGCCTAGGACTTGGAAGTGTGCTTATGCAGGACAGAAGAGTTGTTTCGTATGTCTAACGACAACTAAAACCGCACGAATTGAATTATGCCACGCATGATTTGGAGTTAGCAGCCGTAGTGCATGCGTTAAAGACTTGGAGACATTACCTTATTGGAAACCTTGTGATGTGTACACGGATCATAAGAGTTTGAAGTACATTTTCACACAGAAGGAGTTGAACCTTAGGCAGAGGAGATGGTTGGAGATTATAAAGGATTATGACATGAAGCTTCACTATCATCTAGGCAAGGCCAATATCATAGCAGACGCTTTGAGTTGGAAGAGTTATGCTAACACCCTAGTGTGCACAGGATTACCAAAGGAGTTAGAAGAGGATCTCAGGGAACTTCGATTAGAGATTGTTGCTAGAGGTTTTGTTGCAACAATGGAGGTTCAGTCTACATTGTTAGGAAAGATTCGAGAAGCTCAGAAGGATGACAAAGAGATTGCTAAGATAAAAGAGAGAATGAGCAAAGGAAAGGCCAGAGGTTTTTGTGAGGATGAGCACGACACCTTATGGTTTGAGGACCGTGTTTATGTGCCCAATAACACAGAGATCAGGAAGTTAATACTTCAGGAGGCTCATGACTCACCATACTCGATACACCCCGGAAACACCAAGATGTATTTGGGTTTGAAGGAACGTTTCTGGTGGACTGGTATGAAGAAGGATATTGCCAAGTATGTAGCTGTATGTGATGTGTGTCAAAGAGTGAAGGCAGAGCATCAAAAGCCAGCAGGATTGTTAAAACCTATGCCGATATCCGAATGGAAGTGGGATAAACTTGGCATGGATTTTATCACCGGATTGCCCAGGACAAAATCAGGATATGATTCTATATGGGTAGTAGTTGATCGCTTGACCAAAGTAGCTCACTTTATCCCAGTGAAAACCACCTATACAAGTGCAAAGTTGGCCAAGATATATATGACCAGGATCGTATGTCTGCATGGAGTTCCGAGGACCATCGTATCAGATAGAGGAACACAGTTTACTTCAAAGTTTTGGCATCAGCTGCACCAAACTTTGGGGACAAGGTTGGAGTTCAGTACAACATTCCACCCGCAGACAGATGGACAGACCGAGAGAGTCAACCAGATTCTGGAGAACATGTTGAGGGCCTGTGCGCTAGATTATGGATCTAGTTAGGATGACAACTTGCCCTACGCAGAGTTCTCATACAACAATAGCTACCAAGCCAGTTTGAAGATGACACCGTTTGAAGCCATGTATGGACAAAGGTGCAGAACACCATTGATGTGGGATGAAGTTGGCGACCGACAGTTGTTTGGAACAGACTTGATCAAGGAGTCTGAAGAGAAAGTGAAGTTGATCCGAGATAGACTGAAGGTAGCTCAGTCCAGGCAGAATAGTAATGCAGATTCGAAGCGCAAGGAGGTAACCTATGAAATTGGAGATAGAGCATATCTCCGAGTATCACCCTTGCGAGCAGTGAAACGTCTTGGAGTTAAGGGAAAGTTAGCCCCGAGATTTGTAGGACCGTATCGTGTTTTGGAACATATGGGAGAAGTTGCCTACAAGTTGGAGTTACATGAAGGACTGTCAGGAGTTCATGGTGTATTTCATGTTTCACAGTTGAAGATGTGTCATGCTGAAATGGCCGATATACCGTTAAGAGAGACAGTACCCTTGGAGATGATTCAGTTGGACAGTGATTTGACCTATGAGGAGAAGCCAGTCAGGATTCTTGAATTTGCCAGTCGAGTCACCCGCAGCAAGGTTATCAAGTTTTGCAAAGTTCAGTGGAGCCACCATACCGAGGATGAAGCCACCTGGGAACGAGAGGATGATCTTCGCAAAGACCACCCACACCTATTTTCTAGCCAGCCCGAATCTCGAGGGCGAGATTCATCTTAAGGGGGTAGGTTTGGAACATCCCAAATTTTCAATTTGGAATGTTATACATAGATCATCCATGCATATCATATTTTACTGCATATCGTTTCACGATCCTCGAAGTCCTAAGCAACTCAAGGACCCTCGGAGAGAGTTGGGGATTTCATTGCTTTCATATTTAAATTTTATCAAATATTGAAACGAGGATTTTGATTTTAATTATTTTTCTCTCTAAAAAAATATTTCATATTAAAATATATGAGAGGAGATAATATGACTTCTCCAAAATAATTGAAATATTGGAGGAAAAATATTAAAATCAAATATTTGATTTTATTCGGATTTTATTGCTATTTTATTTGCATTAGAAAAATTGCACGTATTTCAAAATTGCATTTTAGGGCCAAAAAATGTTCATCTCGTTCTAAATATTTTATTTAGACCGCGAAAATTTGTTTTGGTATTTTTAGATTTTTTTTCTAGGATTTATTTAAGTTCCGGCGAAATTATATAAAAAACAAAAAAAACTCTCAGCGCCCGACTGGGCCGAAGCCCAGCCGAGCCGGCCCGCTAGCCCCGCGCCGTCGTCTCCCTCCAGGATAACGGGAGGCCGCCGCCGCCACGACCCCGAGTCCGTCCGGGACTCATCCTCCCCGCGTCACCTTGCCCCTCCCCGAAGCAGCCCCCCTCCTTTAAATACCCCACCCCGGACCCTCCACAACCACCCGAGCCGCCAACCCCGCCGCCTGCCTTGCCCCGC
>NC_041382.1:268258222-268283706 GCF_002162155.2 Triticum dicoccoides | reverse complement strand
TTTGCCGCGCGCCACCGCTCGCCGCTGCCGCGCCGCCCCGTGCACCCCACCGCCGCAGCCCCACCTCACCGGAGCCGCCCCGTCTCGACGGAGGTATAAGCCGCCATCGTCGCCGTTCGGTTTTTTTATTAAAAAACGATCCGGTTTTTTAGAAACCCTAATTGTTTTTTTATAGATCAGCTCGCCGGTTTTTCTCGGTTTAGTTACTTTGCGGACAATTTTAACGAACGGCTTTCGCTCGTTAGTGACAGACAACGAAAGTTCGTTCATTAGCCTGTTTCTCAGTTTTCTTTTTCTCGGATTTTCTGCGATTATTTTCAATCGTGATTTCTGATCCGATTTTTGTTTCAGATTATCTTTTCGCTCATTTATAGGAATCAGGCGATTCAAGCGCCTAGATCTTCATCTCGAAACCCTCTTTCTTTTTAATCAACTTGAACAAGATTTTGGTACTGTAAAATTTGAGTTTAGTTCAGATTAGTAAACGAATCTTGTTTCTTTTGTAGTTTGAGTTTTGTTGCTCCATTTGATTTGATTCTTTTTGCAAACCGGAGTTCTTAAGTTGAACTTTCTGGTCAATTCTTCTTATTTGAGTTTTGCCCGTGCATCTTTGCTTGATTGCTTATGTATGCTGTTGTTTGTTTGCGATAGAATTCCCGGAGTGCGAAGCATGCTACTATGAGTCCCTAGGTTTTGTGGATCGTCAGCAAGGCAAGTAACACATTGGTCATACTCCTTTCATACCCAGTTTTTATGCATTAGTTCCAATCCTCAAACATTTCATGATTAGGATGTGATTAACATGTGGTATGGGAAATAGCTGATGAGGTAGAACCTATTGCCCTGTTATATTCAAACCCTTGGGAGTTACTTCTACGTATTTGCTTATATTGCTATGTTGTCCTCGTGGACGTGGTTTGGGTGAGTGAATCCGTTACAGATGTGAGATTGTTAATTAATGGTTCAACTTAAGGTGGCAACTTTAATACACATCTGGGTGGATTGCTTGTCGGACACCTAGAGAATCCAGTGTTGTCCTAGGATATCCCGGAGTACCCGTGTGATCATCCTAAGGTCCGCCACCAAGGCTCAAAGGGAACTGAGATATTTTCATGCTAGAAACTTCCATGTGCAGCCACAAGCTATTATGAGCTCTAGCATAGTTGAGTAAGTTGCATGAGCTCTTGAAGAGGTGGATCAACAGGTAGAGGGATGTAGGTTTGGTATGGTCTGCCCGGAGTAAAGAGTTAATGTTTCTGAAAGACTGTTTCTCGGTCATCCGTTTCTCAAACACCTTGTAGTGAGAGAAATCCAACAGAGGCGATCGAGTCTTGTGGGGAAAAGTGTGCAAACCTCTGCAGAGTGTGCAATCTAATCATTGTTAGCCGTGTCCCCGGTTATGGACAAATCTTGAGTATCTAGTACTTGGAGTATCCTAAGTATCTCATCACTCTTAATTAATATTATTGGGATGATAATTACTTTAATTGGGATTGAGTAGGAGGAACCTTCTCAAAGATGTTTCAACTACCATGATTGTTAAATAAAATTAATTCCTTTGTTGTAGGGAAATATTGGCTTTTCGCAAAAACTATAACTATAGAGCTTTCCACCAGCCAAATATGCATGTAGTGATAGCATTATTTTGTTCTTGCTCTACTGTGTTATATTGCCAGCATATTCCATGTGCTGACCCATTTTCGGGCTGTAACGTATTATGTTGCAGACTTTTTAGACGAGGAGTATGGTTCATTAGGTCACTTTATCTTCCAAGCCTTCTGATGTTATCGTATTAGATGGCCTTAAGCCATATTTATTGTCATAAGTTCTGTTTTGAGACATTCGATGTAATAAGTGTGTGATTGCTACTCTGTTATAAATCCTTCGAGTACTGTGTGTGTCAGCATTACCGATCTATGGATGACACTGAAGCACAGAGACTTGACCGTTTGAGGTCGGGTCGCTACATACTGACCCACTGCATCTAGAGCTGACATTGCGGTTATAGTTGCCTCGCCACCTTCAGAAGGTGGCGGTTCCACCATTTTTTCCATATCTTGCTAAAAAGTTGAGTTTTTACATTAGTAGTACTAGAACTGAAAATATTAAGAAGGCAGCAAAACCAAACAAAATAGCTTTGGTCTATATACAGAACTTATTCTGGTGAACCCATGTAAAATATTAGTTGTATTTTACTGCAAAGTACATAATAAAACCAGGTTCCAAACATATGACCATGTACCATGGCTAATGTATTGTCTATTTCTTCACACTGTATTGACAAGTAAGGATAAAGAGACAAAGTTTATAATACTGTTAGCATAGTATGACATCATTCATATCACAAAACAACTGAGAACAGACAAACATGCAATTGTAACAGTGTGTGGGCAAGTCCAGCACAAAACTAGATTATAGGTCAAGATCAAAGGAACAACACTCCTATCTTTTAAACCTTGTAAGGTGCAATGATAGGTTAAGACAATTTTGTATAAATTTGAAAAGTGTAATAGACATTGGCTGCAAACCATGCAGTTCAAGGCACGAGTTAGAGTAAGCAGTAGTTAAAAGGCATGAGGATTAAGGACTTACAACAGCGACTTTGACTGGTGTAGTCATGCCCTTTGTCTTGCTGGTGTGACAGTCCTTGAAGATTTCCATAGCATTTGGATCAGGTACTTTTTGGTCCTTGCGGGCTTTCCTCTGCATTTGGAACAAGTCAATATAGATCTGATAATATGGTAGAGCAAAAAGAGTGAAACAACAGATAATTACAAGGGCCTCGCAGTGTGCAATATAGCTACGAGATCCTGTCATCTGTTGGAATTTCACTTTCGTACAGTTGGCCTTGTTCTTTGAACAGTTCACCTACAAGAAGATATATTTGTGTGGCACATGCTTAAATAGGATTTAAACATGTGATTTGATCACATATATATAATGTACCTGATACTTTGGATCAGACCAGTGTTTAACGAGGCCTCTCCAGTCTTCATCCGATATATTTTCCACTGGAGATGTTTGGGGAAGTTCACTCTTAGCCTTGCCTTGAAAGTGAGTTTTCCTCAAGTTATACCGATACTGTCGCAGAGTAGACTTGAAAACATGGGTTCAAGCTTGTCTGGTTGTATCATCTTGGCTATCCAACTTGAACCTCATCTATTGAAAATTATGGGAGTCTCATTATCAGCAACCTAGAAAGTATGGGACAGAGCAAGACGATATTACTAGTTTCCATACATAACCATACTTACAGATAAATGGTCGAGGAAGGTGTTGAACTGGGTTACGTTTTTGTCATTCCTGTACTGAATCCATGTTGGGAGGATATGTTCATGACACCTAACGGCAACTGTTGCCTCTGATACTAACTTGGCTGACTCTGTAGCATCACGTGGCCTTTTTAAACCTGCCTCAAAACGGATCTCCATTCTTCCTCCTCTAGATTAGTTAACCTATCTAGCATTATCCATAATGTTTTTCCTCTTGCGCCTAGGTGCTAGTCGAACAACGAACATAGGAAGTGTTAGTGTACATCAAACTGTGAGACTACATATAAAGAAGCATGCAACTATAACTTGACTCCAGCAACTACCTTCTTCCTGTTGAAGGTCACAAAGTTCATCTGATCTTGCCAACTCATCTTGTGTCAAGAGTGCTTCAGAAGTAGTGTCAGGTGGCAAGGGAGCTTGGGAACGTGCTACTAGCTGAGTTGACCAACGAGTAAATCATGCAGCTGGTGGTACGGTGGAAGGTGTTGCAACAACTAGGGTTGTCTCTCCTTGTTTGGTGGCAGCTATTTGTTTCTCTTTGGCTTGTTCTGCAGCTCATGTAGTACCAGATACCCTGTTTGTACAATTTTCCGCTGGACTTTGACCTTCTATTGCACCATCAGTACCAGAAGAATCTGCAGGATTCTTCCGCTTCCTGATCCCTGTCAATCTGTGTTGCTTCCTCTTTCTCTGTGCCATGTTAAGTCAAGTCGACAAGAAAAATGAATAACAATTTAGTTCTTCAGAACAAATTGATGCATGACAAAGACGAACTGAACTTTGATGTTAGACAACCACATGATAGGAGGATGTAATATCTACGAAAAATAGGACGGCATGACATAACCAGAACAATGATGTGAAAACTAAGCAGAAGACATTTCACTAAATTAGAAGCAATGCAATGGAAGGTAGACATCATATGAAAGATGCTACAAATATCGCTCTGCCAAGTTAACAGTATCTCATCATAAATGGCCTTTAAAAAAATGTGAAGCAGTACAAGAAATAAATCGTATGCAAGACGCAAACAACATCACACTACCAAGTTAAAGGTCTCTCGTCATTAGTGCCATTGCATATTCACAACTTATGATGTGTAAAGTAAGGAGAAGGCATTTCAATAAATTAGAAGCAATGAAAGCTAGACACCATATGAAAGATGCAATGAATGTCACTCTACCAAGTTAAAATTGTCTCATCATATGGGCCATTTCAACAAATTAGAAGTAGTACAAGCTAGAAAATAATGCGAGATGTAACCTATATCATACTCCCAAGTCAAATGTGTCTTACGGTAAGTGATTGTTGCAGGTTACACAACAGTAGTACTCTGATGTAAGAACATGGTGTGATAGACAGATATTGTATGTTCTAGAAACAGGAACACGTGTTTTATTCACAAGTATAATGTGTAAAGTAAGCAGATGGAATTCAACAAAATTAGAAGCAATACAAGCTAGACATCATACATAACATGCAACCACATATAACAGTGCCAAGTCAGAGAGAGCACCTATGATGGTGCACTAGGGGAGACATGCTCATCATCAACACAACTACGTTGAGTGTCTATGCGTGTGTTGTCTTGGAAATCATCTGGGGGGATGGAGGGTAGAATCTGTAGAGGCCCACAGTTTGGAAGGAGCACCTTTATCCCCTGCCTTGCTACCTTCCTTCTGCTTTATTGATTTTGAATTGTCAAGTAAAACCGATAAGAAAAAGCAATAAAATTCACTCTTCAGAACTCATTCGTGCATGATACTGACAAGCACTACTTTGATGTAAGGCAAACACATGATACTAGGATGGAATATGTACGAAAAATAGGACGGCATGGCATATTCACAATTGTTTGTGTAAACTAAGCAGAAACCATTTCAACAAATTAGAAGCAATGCAAGCTAGACACCACATGAAAGATGCAACCAATATGACTCTGCCAAGTTAAAAGCGACCCATCATAAATGGCATTTCAACAAATTAGAAGCAGCGCATGCTATAAATCATATGAAAGATGCAACTAATATCACACTCCATATACTAAAGGTGTCTCGTCATATTGATTGATGCAGGATACAAAAAACAATAGTTTTATGTAAGGACATGCTTAATAGACAGATGTACTATGTACTAAAAACAGGAAGGCATGTCTCATTAACAGGTATAATGTATAAACTAAGAAGAATAGCACATGCAATTTAACCAGATTGGAAGAATTACAATCTAGACACCATAGGCAACATGCAACCACATATCACACTGCCAAGTTAGAGCAAGCGCCTGTGGTGCTAAGGTAGGGGAAATGCGGTAATCAACTACAGAGCTACGTTCAGTATCTTCATCTAGCCTTGTTGTTTCTTGATAATCATGTCGGGAGGCTGGCGCTGCATTCTTTAAATGAGGATCTTTATTCATAGTAGTCCATTGGCCTGACTGCCTCATCATAAGTGATTGATGAGGGATACACAAGAACATTAGTTTGATGTAAGAAAGTGGTTAATAGAAAGATGTACTAGTATGTACCAAAAACAGGAAGGCATGTCATATTCAAAGGTATAATGTGTAAGCTAAGCAGATGCAATTTAACCAAATTGGAGGCAATACAAGCTAGACATCTGGTTGGAGTGGTGAGCATGATCATCTAGGACTTGAGAGCCTGGTGAGAGGCGGGCTGCTTTGCCACCATCGTGGCTTTTTAGTTGGCTTCCAGGTGATGCATGTCTTTGCTGGGATTATCACTGGCTCGGCCAGTGCCCTGACTATTTATTTGTCTTCTGGTGCTCACGGGATGGTGGTTCATGTAAACAAATATATTTTCTTATCTTAATAAGACCGACTTCGGCCTTTCTAATACAACCTAGACACCATATGCAACATGCAGCCACATATGGCATCATGAAGTTAAAGCAAGCACCTCGGATGGTGGTTCATTGCGAGTGAGGTAATCAACTTGAGAGCTACGTTTACTGTCTCCTTCTACTGACACCGCACCTATTATAAGGTTGAAACATGTCTGGCCTATCCGCGTACGACGCTGGAGGGACTTCTCTCTTTTCTTTTTTGCTTCTCTCATAGAAGCAGAGTCTGAAATACCTTGCATAAAACACAATAGTGAGAGTATGGGTGAAGTGTGTGCAGAACTAGTGCACTGTAAAAGTAGAAGATAGCAGGTGTCTGAAAAATAAATGACAGGGGACATATGATAGCTCTACAACATTGCATGGCAAACAAAATTAGATTCTACTTTGTATGATTTTGTAATATATGAGCACAGGAAATGCAGGTACTCCTCCACCACACCACCACATGTGGTCCTATCAAGTTAACAGTCGACTGAAAATAAATAGGTCAGTCGATTTTTTTATGAACCGTCTGATCTATAAGGAACAGGCAGATGGCATTCGTCTACCTCCCGCCAGTCACTGTTGACGATCTTTCTCAAACCGCTAGGGACCACCGGCCCAGACCCCTACCTCTGCCGCCCCACCCCCCTCGACCTCACACCATCGCCGTGCTTGGCAGCGCCCCCAGGCCATCCCATTAATCCTAGCGATAAACACCGAGGTGCTGCTTCCCCGGTGTAATAGGCGGACTAGCGCCTATTATGCCGGGGAATGCTTCTGTTAATTGGGAATCAACTGACCAGGAATTGAAATCCAGGGGGCGACGAACCACTAGCTAAGGTGAAATAGTATATGAGGAGAAACCTTGTGCATCGCTAGTTACTAGGAACATCTAGTATCAAGAAGAAGCGGACAACTAGTGTCTTCTGTGGGATGAATACCATGCAAGCAGACACGTAAGATTTGCAAGAATAAGGGAAGAGGAGTGATATGTCTCTGACGTCTCTATAATTTTTGATTATTCCATGCTATTATATTATCTGTTTTGGATGTTTAATGGGCTTTATGATGAACTTTTATATTATTTTTGGGACTAACCTATTAACCGAAGGCCCAGTGCAAATTGTTGTTTTTTTGCCTATTTGAGTGTTTCACAGAAAAGGAATATTAAACCGAATCCAAACGGAACGAAAGCTTCGCACGGATAGTTTTTGGAACAAACGTGATCCAGGAGACTTGGAGTGGACATCAAGGAAGCAGCGAGGTGATACGTCCATTTTGCATCATGCTTTTATATTGATATTTATTGCATTATGGGCTGTTATTTCACATTATGTCATAATACTTATGGCTATTCTCTCTTATTTTACAAGGTTTACATAAGGACGGAGAATGCCGGCAGCTGAAATTCTAGGCTGGAAAAGGAGCAAATATTAGAGACCTTTTCTGCACAACTCCAAAAGTCCTGAAACTCCACGGAATACCTTATAATAAATAATGAAAAGTCCTCGCCAAAGATGAAGACCAGGGGGCCCACACCCTGTCCACGAGGGTGGGGGGCGCGCCCCCTAGGGCGCGCCCCCCTACCTCGTGGGCCCCCTGGTGGCTCTCCGATGACCATCTTCTGCTATATGAAGTCTTTCATCGAGAAAAAAAATTAGAAGCAACCTTTCGGGACGAAACTCCTCCGCCACGAGGCAGAACCTTAGCGGAACCAATCTAGGGCTCCGGCAGAGCTGTTCTGCCGGGGAAACTTCCCTGCCGGAGGGGGAAATCATCGCCATTGTCATCACCAACGGTCCTCCCATCGAGAGAGGGCAATCTCCATCAACATCTTCATCAGCACCATCTCATCTCAAAACCCTAGTTCATCTCTTGTATCCAATTCTTGTCTCTAATTCCGGGATTGGTGCTAGTAGGTTGCTAGTAGTGTTAATTACTCCTTGTAGTTGATGCTAGTTGGTTTAATTGGTGGAAGATCATATGTTCAGATCCTTTATGCATATTATTACCCCTATGATTATGAACATGAATATGCTTTGTGAGTAGTTACGTTTGTTCCTGAGGACAAGGGAGAAGACTTGTTATTAGTAGTCATGTGAATTTGGTATTCGTTCGATACTTTGATGAGATGTATGTTGTCTAGCCTCTAGTGGTGTTATGTGAACGTCGACTACATAACACTTCACCATTATTTGGGCCTAGAGGAAGGCATTGGGAAGTAATAAGTAGATGATGGGTTGCTAGAGTGACATAAGCTTAAACCCTAGTTTATGCGTTGCTTCGTAAGGGGCTGATTTGGATCCATATGTTTCATGCTATGGTTAGGTTTACCTTAATACTTTTGTTGTAGTTGTGGATGCTTGCAATAGAGATTAATCATAAGTGGTGTGCTTGTTCAAGTAAGAACACCACCCAAGCACCAGTCCACCCACATGTCAAATTATCAAAGTACCGAACGCGAATCATATGAACATGATGAAAACTAGCTTGACGATATTCCCATGTGTCCTCGGGAGCGCTTTTCCTTATATAAGAGTTTTTCCAGGCTTGTCATTTGCTACAAAAAGGATTGGGCTACCTTGCTGCACTTTATTTAGTTTTGTTACTTGTTGCTCGTTACAAATTATCTTATCACAAAACTATCTGTTACCACTTATTTCAGTACTTGCAGAGAATACCTTGCTAAAAACCACTTATCATTTCCTGCTGCTCCTCGTTGGGTTCGACACTCTTACTTATCAAAAGGACTATGATAGATCCCCTATACTTGTGGGTCATCAAGACTCTTTTCTGGCGCCGTTGCCGGGGAGTGAAGCGCCTTTGGTAGGTGGAATTTGGTAAGGAAAAATTTATATAGTGTGCTGAAATTTACTGTCACTTGTTACTATGGAAAGTAATCCTCTAAGGGGCTTGTTCGGGGTATCTTCACCCCGACCAGTAGAGCAAAGAGTTGCTCCTCAACCTACTAAACCTATTGAAAATGAAATTCCTTATGAGTATCCTTCGGGTATGATAGAAAAACTGCTAGCTAATCCTTTTACAAGAGATGGAACAAAGCATCCTGATGAACACCTAATATATGTGGATGAAGTTTGTGGATTTTTTAAGCTTGTAGGTATACCCGATGATGTTGCTAAGAAGAAGGTCTTCCCTTTATCTTTGAAGGGAGAAGCATTGACATGGTATAGGCTATGTGATGATACGAGATCACGGAACTGTAGAAGATTAAAATTGGAATTTCATCAAAAGTATTACCCTATGCATCTTGTTCATCGTGACCGCAATTATATATATAATTTTTGGCCTCGCGAAGGAGAAAGCATCGCCCAAGCTTGGGGGAGGCTTAAATCAATGTTATATTCATGCCCCAATCATGAGCTCCCAAGAGAAACAATTCTTCAAAAAATTTATGCTCGGCTTTGTGAAAATAATCGCTCCATGCTCAATACTTCTTGTGCTGGCTCTTTTATGATGAAGACTATTGGATTTAGATGGGATTTATTGGATAGAATTAAACACAACTCTGAAGATTGGGATCTCGACAAAGGTAAGGAGTCAGGTATGACACCTCAGTTTGATTGTGTTAATCTTTTATGGATACCGATATTTTCCGTAAGTTTAGCACTAAATATGGACTTGATTCTGAGATAGGAGCTTCTTTCCGTGAATCTTTTGCTACTTATGTTGATCTCCCTAAGGAGAAGTGGTTTAAATATCATCCTCCCATAGAAGAAAAAGTAGCTACACCTATTAAAGTTGAAGAAAAGACTGTCAATTATAATGATCCTATTGTTCCTACTTGTTATGTTGAGAAACCACCTTTCCCTGTTAAGACAAAGGATCATGCTAAAGCTTCTACTCTGGTTCGTAAAAGCAGTATTAAAACATATACACCTCCTGAGCAAGTTAAAGTTGAACCTAATATTGCTATTGTTAAAGATCTCTTGTGTGATAATATAGATGGGCATGTTGTTTACTTCTGTAATGAAACTGCTAGAATTGCTAAACCCTGTGATACAGATAAACCTAGACCTGTGGTAGGCATGCCTGTTATTTTTGTTAAAATAGGAGATCATTGTTATCATGGCTTATGTGATATGGGTGCTAGTGCTAGTGCAATACCTATTGACTTATACAAAGAAATTATGCATGATATTGCACCTGTTGAGTTAGGAGATATTGATGTCACTATTAAACTTGCTAATAGAGATACCATTTCACCAATGGGAATTGTTAGAGATGTTGAAGTCTTGTGTGGGAAAACTAAATATCCTGCTGATTTTCTTGTTCTTGGTTCCCCACAAGATAGCTTTTGTCCCATTATATTTGGTAGACCCTTCTTGAATACGGTTAATGCTACCATAGATTGCACAAGGGATGTTGTTACTGTCGGCTTAGATGATATGACTCATGAGTTTAATTTCTCTAAATTTAGTAAACAACACCGTGAAGAAGAATTGCCTAGTAAGGATGAAATTATTGGTCTTGCTTCTATTGTCGTACCTCCTAGTGATCCTTTAGAACAATATTTGCTAGACCATGAGAATGATATGTTTATGAATGAAAGAAGGGAAATAGATGAAGTATTCTTTAAACAAGAATCTATTCTGAAACACAATTTGCATGTTGAAATCCTACGGGATAACCCTCCACCTAAGGGTGATCCCGTGTTTGAGCTTAAACTGTTGCCTGATAATCTTAAATATGCTTATCTTGATGAAAATAAGATATATCCTATTATTATTAGTGCTAACCTTTTAGAGCATGAAGAAGAAAGATTATTGAAAACTCTGAAGAATCACCGTGCTGCTATTGGATATACTCTTGATGATCTTAAGGGCATTAGTCCCACTCTATGTCAACATAAAATAAATTTGGAAGCAGATGTCAAACCAGTTCGTGATCCTCAACGACGTCTGAATCCTAAAATGAAAGAAGTGGTAAGAAAAGAAATACTAAAGCTTCTGGAGGCAGGTATAATTTATCCCGTTGCTGATAGTCAGTGGGTAAGTCCTATTCATTGTGTCCCTAAGAAGGGTGGTATTACTGTTGTTCCTAATGATAAAGATGATTTGATTCCACAAAGAATTATTACAGGTTATAGGATGGTAATTGATTTCCGCAAATTAAATAAGGCTACTAAGAAAGATCATTACCCCTTACCTTTTATCGATCAAATGCTAGAAAGATTATGCAAACATACACATTACTGCTTTCTAGATGGCTATTCTGGTTTCTCTCAAATACCTGTGTCGGCTAAAGATCAATCAAAGACTACTTTTACATGCCCTTTTGGTACTTTTGCTTATAGACGTATGCCTTTTGGTTTATGTAATGCACCTGCTACCTTTCAAAGATGCATGATGGCTATATTCTCTGACTTTTGTGAAAATATTTGTGAGGTTTTCATGGACGACTTTTCCGTCTATGGATCTTCTTTTGATGATTGCTTGAGCAATCTTGATCGAGTTTTGCAGAGATGTGAAGAAACTAATCTTGTCTTGAATTGGGAAAAGTGCCACTTTATGGTTAATGAAGGTATTGTCTTGGGGCATAAAGTTTCTGAAAGAGGTATTGAAGTTGATAAAGCCAAGGTTGATGCTATTGAAAGGTATAAGAAGTTTCCTTGGTCACACCGGATTTTATAGGAGGTTCATTAAGGACTTCTCAAAAATTTCTTGGCCTCTGACTAATTTATTACAAAAAGATATACCATTTTGTCTTTGATGATGATTGTGTAGATGCATTTGAAATACTTAAGAAACCATTAGTCTATGCACCTATTGTTCAGCCACCTGATTGGAATTTACCCTTTGAAATTATGTGTGATGCTAGCAATTATGTTGTAGGTGCTGTTCTAGGGCAAAGAGTTGATAAGAAATTAAATGTTATCCGTTATGCTAGTAAGACTCTAGACAATGCTCAAAGAAATTATGCTACTAATGAAAAAGAACTTTTAGCAGTTGTATTTGCTTGTGATAAGTTCAGACCTTATATTGTTGATTCTAAAGTAACAATCCACACTGATCATGCTGCTATTAAATATCTTATGGAGAAGAAAGATGCTAAACCTAGACTTATTAGATGGGTTCTCTTGCTACAAGAATTTGATTTACATATTGTTGATAGAAGAGGAGCTGAGAACCCTGTTGCAGACAACTTATCTAGGTTAGAGAATGTTCTTGATGACCCACTACCTATTGATGATAGCTTTCCTGATGAGTAATTAAATGTCATAAGTACTTCTCGTAGTACCCCTTGGTATGCTGATTATGCTAATTTCATAGTTGCTAAATTTATACCACCTAGCTTCACATACCAACAAAAGAAAAAGTTCTTCTATGATTTGAGACATTACTTTTGGGATGACCCACATCTTTATAAAGAAGGAGTAGATTGTGTTATTAGACGTTGTGTACCTGAGCATGAACAGGAACAGATCCTATGCAAGTGCCACTTTGAAACTTATGGAGGACACCACGCGGGAGATAGAACTGCACATAAGGTATTGCAATCAGGTTTTTATTGGCCTACTCTCTTCAAGGATGCCCGTAAGTTTGTCCTATCTTGTGATGAAAGTCAAAGAATTGGTAATATTAGTAGACGTCAAGAAATGCCTATGAATTGTTCACTTGTTATTGAACCGTTTGATGTTTGGGGCTTTGATTATATGGGACCTTTTCCTGCCTCTAATGGATATACACATATTTTAGTTGATGTTTATGACGTCACTAAGTGGGTAGAAGCTATTCCAACTAGTAGTGTTGATCATAACACTTCTATTAAAATGCTTAAAGAAGTTATTTTTCCGAGGTTTGGAGTCCCTAGATATTTAATGACTAATGGTGGTTCACATTTTATTCATGGTGCTTTCCGTAAAATGCTTGCTAAATATGACGTCAATCATAGAATTGCATCTCCGTATCGCCCATAGTCTAGTGGTCAAGTAGAATTGAGTAATAGAGAACTCAAATTAATTTTGCAAAAGACTGTCAATAGGTCTAGAAAGAATTGGTCCAAGAAACTTGATGATGCATTATGGGTCTATAGAACTACATATAAAAATCATATGGGTATGTCTTCGTATAAAATGGTATATGGAAAAGCATGTCACTTACCTCTCGAACTAGAACATAAGGCATCTTGGGCTATTAAAGAGCTCAACTATGATTTCAAACTTGCCAGTGAAAAGAGGTTATTTGATATTAGCTCACTTGATGAATGGAGAACCCAAGCTTATGAAAATGCCAAGTTGTTTAAAGAAAAGGTTAAAAGATGGCATGACAAAAGGATACAAAAGCGTGAGTTTAATGTAGGTGAATATGTATTGCTATACAACTCTCGTTTAAGATTTTTTGCAGGAAAACTTCTCTCTAAATGGGAAGGCCCTTATGTTATCGAGGAGTTCTATCGTTCCGGTGCCATAAAAATCAACAACTTCGAAGGCACAAATCCGAAGGTGGTAAACGGTTAGAATATTAAACATTATATCTCGGGCAAGCCCATAAATATTGAAACCAATATTATTGAAACCATAACCCTAGAGGAATACATAAGGGACACTTTCCAGAATGTTTTAGACTCCGAAAAGGAATAGGTATGTGGTACGGTAAGTAAACCAATTCCAAAACAGATTTTAAGGCAATATTTTTCCGTTTTGGAAAATTTAGAAAAATAGAAAATTAAGTAGCAGTCCGGGAAGACATGAGGGCCCCACGAGGGTGGAGGGCGCGCCCTACCCCCCTGGGCGCGCCCCCTACCTCGTGAGCACCTCGTGTGCCTTCTGGACTCCATTTTCTTGCACGATACATATTTTGGTTGGTAAAAATGCACTATATATTCTCCCGAAGGTTTTGACTCCCGTATCATGCAATTATCCTCTGTTTTTGTTTCGAGCTGTCCCGCTGCAGATTAGATCAACATATCTTCCCAGGATTCGGAAGGAGAAAGCTATGTGGATGATTACTTAGCTAATCCTAAGGTCTATGGAGATGTGGGGCACGATGGTTGAACCACGGAGGAAGAAGAGGACTATGAACCCAATGGGAAGGATGAGACGAGCTCAGATGAAGATGAAGCCCCATTACCTCAACCTGGGGATATGCATGTGGAGTTCAAAAAGTCAAATCTCGCCGATAGGGTAAAGAAACCAAAATTCGAGTTTATCCCTTTTCGTCTCTTGTAGGAAAATAAGCAGGACCTATGCAAAAAGATATTAACCCTGGAGTGGGAGATTGATGATCTGAGGGATCAAAATGCCGTCCTCAAGCGTAAATTAAGGGAGAAGTCTATGCCATCAACTAAGTCAACAACACCTCCACCTTCCACACCAACAACAAACAAGGAGACATAATCACATGGGAATGGGCACTCCCCTTGGCAATAGCCAAGCTTGGGGGAGATGCCCCGGTATCATATCACAATCACAACTCCTATCTTTACCGTTTTCCTTAGTCCAATCCTATTAGTAGTATTTTGATCTAGTAGAAAAAAGTTTATGGCATGATCTAGTTTTGAGTTTTGCCTTATGATCTCTCTATGTAATCGAGTCCGTGAGCTATATAATAAAGATTAGTGTTGAGTCAAGGGCTTGATTTTCTTGCTATGATCTTGGCTGAATAAAATAAAAGAGAAAAAGAATAAGAAGAAACAAAAGTTCATATTGATCTTATTGATAGTAATGACTTCACATAGAAAGAGTCTGGCGATTAAAAGTTGTTGGGAGTTGGCACACATAGCTTTGGTCATCGTTTCAATTAATAGGAAGTAATAAGGAAAGAGAGGTTTCACATATAAATATACTATTATTGACATCTTTTATGATTGGGAGCACTCATCAAAATATGACATGCTAAAGAGTTGATGTTGGACAATACAAAGTAATGGGTTATGTTTTGTTATATCTGAGATATAGTATGTTGTCATGGATCATCCAACATGTTGAGCTTGCCTTTCCCCCTCATGCTAGCCAAATTCTCAACACCAAGTAGAGATACTACTTGTGCTTCCAAATACCTTTAAAACCAGTTTTGCCATGAGAGTCCACCATATCTACCTATGGATTGACTAAGATCCCTCAAGTAAGTTGTCACCGGTGCAAAGCAATAAAAATTGCTCTAAATATGTATGATTAGTGTGGGAGAAATAAGCTTTATACGATCTTGTGATGTGGAAATAATAAAAGCGACGGACTGCATAATAAAGGTTCATATCACAAGGGGCAATATAAAGTTACATTCTTTCGCATTAAGATTTTGTGCATCCAACCATAAAAGCGCATGGCAACCTATCTGTTATTATTATCTTCTACCTTATGCAAGTGTCATGGTGATCTTCACCTCTCCCTTTTTCATTTTATCCTTTGGCAAGCCCAGCATGTTGGAAAGAACCTGATATATATATATATATATATATATATATATATATATATATATATATATATATATAATTGGATGTAGGGGGGCATGAGTTATTATTGTTGACATTACCCTCGAGGTAAAAGGTTGTGGGGCGAAACTATAAGCCCCTATCTTTCTCTGTGTCTGATTAAAACTCCGTAACCACAAGTATTGCGTGAGTGTTAGCAACTATGAAGGACTAGATGATAGTTGAGTATGTGGACTTGCTTTTTAGCTCTGACATAGACTCTTTCCGATGTTATGATAAATTGCAATTACTTCAATGACTGAGGTTATAGTTTGTTGGTTCTCAATAAGGTTTCTGATTCATACTTTTGCATTGTGAATAGATCATCACTTGAACATAAGTAATCATATGACAATATCTATATATGTTGCTGTTATGAGAATAATCATGATGCCCTCATGTCCGTATTTTATTTTTATGACGCCTCTACCTCTAAACATGGGGACATACTTATTGTTATCGGCTTTCGCTTGAGGACAAGCAAGGTCTAAGCTTGGCGGAGTTGATACATCCATTTTGCATCATGCTTTTATATCGATATTTATCACATTATGGGCTGTTATTTCACATTATGTCATAATACTTATGGCTATTCTCTCTTATTTTAGAAGGTTTACATAAGGAGGGAGAATGCCGGTAGCTGGAATTCTGGGCTGGAAAAGGAGCAAATATTATAGACCTATTCTGCACAACTCCAAAAGTCCTGATACTCCACGGAATACCTTATAATAAATAATGAAAAATCCTCGCCAAAGATGAAGACCAGGGGGCCCACACCCTGTCCACGAGGGTGGGGGCGCCCCCCCCCCTAGGGCACACGAGCAAAACCAAGTGGTACGGTTAAGGTCATCCACAATGTGTAGCCAAATGTAAAAAATAGCTTTTGTCATCGATTGGAACCATTATGGATGGTGCTGCCAAAGCCAAAAGGATGGAACCGAAGCTCCCTGATTGATTGATTGAAGGAATGGAAAAATGCAATGTCTCTCCTCTTTCTCCCATGCTTGGACCCATGTATAGTATAGAGCACAGAGTCTACTCCCCTGTCCCTTCTATCACAAATCACAATGCAGTGAGGCATCAAATCACAAAGCACGGACAAAGCAATCATCATTTCACTCTTCGCTGACTCCGCTTCTCCATCGTCTTCTTCGAGAAACCACCTCACCACACTAAGCTGGACGAACGACGCTATTGTGTACCTGTAGTACTAGTACATTTACACGTCCTTTGGTTCAACGGACTTCCTGGATGCAAATGAGGTGGTTGTCTCGGCTTGCAGGCGGCATTTGCAAATGACTTACCATGGTCTCCCTTAATGGTGTTCTCTGCCGAACGCACTTCGCCAAACCACAACGTTCCAGATATCGTCGATGTCACCACAATGTCGAAGGAAGTCAAATAGTTACTACCTCCATTTTTTGTACACAAGGACAGTATATCAAAATTACAATTTGCAAAAGGCCACTAACACTAATGGAGGCAAAATTGATGGGGTTTGCCTCGTACTAGCAACCAAGGACATTAATATACCCTTGCATGCATGTTGGGGTGGATCCGTACAGCCCGTGCGGTGGTCTGTTGGGGAAGAAGAAGAGGGTGAGGGAGAAGGGTTAGGAGACGTAGGATATTCATCCAACCGCCTAAAATGGTAGACTGACCCAAATGATGAAATTCAGGTGACTAGCATAACAATATATGTTTTTACACAGGAAAAGATCCCTAAAACAACATAAAGAAAAGCTATCACTGCTCGCGGAACGAGATGGCCTCGTCGTCTTTGGCTGCCGGCGCGAACCAACCGTAGCTGCCGACGTGTGTCTCCGCAATGTGGTTGTCCTCGCCTCCAGCTACTCGTTCGTGCGGAGCGTGCAGGTGCTCTGCATGGACGAAAGCACCGCCCGGTTCAAGTCGAGGACGCCCGGTTCCGCCTGCAGGAGGGCCTCGATGGCAGCGGCATCCGCGCGCTCCACGTCGAGTTGAGCCTCCGCTGCCTGGTTCAAGTCGAGGGCATCCGGTTCTGCCTGCAGGAGGTCCTCGATGGCAGCAGCATCCGCGCGCTCTACGTTGAGTTGAGCATCCGCCGCCCGGTTCAAGTCCAGGACGTCCGATTCCGCCCGCAGGAGGGCCTCGATGGCAGCGGCATCCGCGCGCTCCGCGTTGAGTTGAGCCTCCGTCACCCACTTCACATCCACAACATCCGCTTCCGCCTGCAGGAGAGCCTCGATGGTAGCGGCATGCGCGTGCTCCGCGTCGAGTTGAGCCTCTGCCTCCCGGTCCTCCTTTAGTATCGCCAGGTTGATCCGCTGGTCCGCCTGCACCATGGGGGACCCGGACACCGGCAGAAGTCGACGTCCATTGTCTCATACCCATCAGGGGCCTTCTGTAGCTTGGCTCCAGAGAACTCGGGGATTTGCCCGCCGCAAAGAGAGCTTGGGAACGGAGCTCTGTGGCGCCGACCGCTGCCGCAATTTTTGCGTGGCCCTCTGGTGTCAGTATCTTGTAGTACGTGATCTTGCGGTGCACCATGGATTTCCGGCAAACTAGGGGACGCTTGATGCGGGCTAGGGGATCGAAAGCTGGGGGAATGGGCTAGAGAAGAGGTGTGGTTTTGGGGCAGTGGCTGGCGTAGGCCGAGCAGCGAAGGTTCTGGTGTGAATAGTGGTTCCGGCCGAGCAGCAAAGGTCAAACAGTTTTGACTGTACATCGCTCTTGTCGTGTTCGCGTTGCACCCCAGCACGCAGGACCCTCCACATCATTCACAGAATGGAACGCGCTTCATCTTGCGTTTTCGCTCGCTTGTGGCACCGTAGTTGAGAGCAAACCGACATCCCCCCTCCCCCGCCCGCATCATTTATACTACCACTCCCTCCGTTTTATGCGGAGTAAAGTAAAACAAAGGGAGTATACTACGGATGAGGATCCCCTGACGTGACCGAAGCCATTGAGTATCTGACATGCGGCGCCTCGCAAGCATGTGGTCCGCCAGTAAGTGACTGAAAGGGAGGGTAAGGCAGGGATACCTACGTCAGAGGATCCACTTCCACTACTACAACCTCCTTCTATCTACAGGGCCTAATGCGTTTTTCGAGGCTAACTTTGACAAAATGTTAGAGTAATAATATATGACATGCAAGTTACACAAAGCATATGGTCAAATTCGTATGTGAAAGGAGCTTCCAATGATATAATTTTTCACATTATACATCTCATGTACTATTAATCTTGTCAATAGTCAAAGGCGGTTTTGAAAAACGCATTAGAGCATGGTTAATAATATAGCCAGCCGATCGCTATAAGGAATTGCCATGTCATCTATAGCCATCATCTATATGCACTCATACAATAGTGTGGGCTATAAGATTGGCTATTTCCCGCAAAAAATAACATAAAAGGTTGGCTATTGTATTAGTACTTTTTCCCATCTCATCTCTATCTCTTTCTTCATATTTGTTGTATTTACCTAGGAATGCGTATATATCTAGGCTCTTGCATGAGAGCTCACTCCCCTTACTTTCTCACATCTCTCTCCTTCACAAAGGCAAAAGTGCCATGTAAATTGGCTCTTAGTAG
The DNA here is from genome assembly GCF_002162155.2 of Triticum dicoccoides. NCBI lineage: Eukaryota > Viridiplantae > Streptophyta > Magnoliopsida > Poales > Poaceae > Triticum > Triticum dicoccoides. The sequence goes on along the minus strand of NC_041382.1, from coordinate 268,264,586 downwards.
TAGAATGGCTATTAGGTTGGCTCTAAGCAGTTAATATTTGCATGAGAATGGTATATGATTGGAAGAGAGTTGCATGCATACTATTTTTATTTATATATGAGCAAGGTATATGATTGGAAGAGCCCGCTTCACTCTCTCTCCTCTCTTCTCACTCCTCCAAGTAGGATTTTAATGACATGACAAGTCTTATAGCCTGCTGACTAAGCCTCATTAGATTTTCTCCTAGGCCCTATATAAATGGAAGGACACTACTAGGGAAAACCTTATACATAGAAACTTACCAGTAGCGCGGGAGAAAAAGAAGCACGAGTACAATTTAGCACTAGCGCATGTTATCCAAACGCGCTGCAGCTAAGATCATAGCAGTAGCGCGTCCAACTGTAGAGGCGCTACTACTACAATTCCCCTTACTATTCTCGCCAGGCTACCTATAGTAGTAGCATGCCTAAGGAAAGCACGCTGCTGCTAAGATTGTTGTAGCAGTGTGTTTCGCGCAGGAAGTGCTACTGCTAAGGAAAGGAAAATAAAATGAAAAACATGTAGAAAAGTAAATGAAAATGAAAGAAATAGAAAAAGGGGAAGGAAAAAAATGAAAATGTGAAAGAAAATAAATGAAAAATAAAAATAAAGGAGAAATGTGTAGCAGCAGCGGGCTTTACGGACAGGCCCTATAGCTAATGTAGCAGTAACACTTTCCGTGGAACGCACTGCTGCTACTTTCCACTTAACCAACCGTTCTTCTTCCCCACGCCCACTTCCCCCAAATCCAACACGCGTGTGTCTGCTGTCGCCACCGTCATCGCCCGGTCGCCGCGTGCTCTCCCATAGCCCTCCGCACGCTGTCGACGCCGCCCCCAACACCGACCTCGACGCCCCCTACATCGCCGCTCTCCGCTGTGCACCCGCCGCCCCGACCCCGACCCCGTCCCCGACCTTGACGCCGCGTGCCCCTCTCCCTAACTACGCCGACGCCTGAGGTGAGCATGCCCTCCTCCTCCTCCTCCCCTACCTCTGCCTAGCTAGGGTTCTTAGGGTTAAATTTCAGTGTTCATCTAATTATAGGGTTCATCAAATTAGATGCTAATTATGACAATAGTTGTTAAATAAAATTAGTTTTAGAGTTCATCAAATTAGTTAGGGTTAAATTTTAGAGTTCGTCAAATTAGTTAGGGTTAAATTTTAGAGTTCATCAAATTAGTTAGGGTTCATTAAATTTTAGAGTTCATAAAATTAGTTAGGGTTAAATTTTAGACTTCATCTAACTAGTTTTTTTACTGTTTTTTAGTAAGTGTTTAATAGATTTAGTAATAAAATTAATATAACTAGTTGAACTTGTTTATTTATAGTAAGTGCTTAATTGAACTAGTTGAGTTAATACAACTATTTTATTTTTAGTACGAAAATTAATAGAACTAGTTTACCTTTTTAGTTAAAGCAATTATTCCCGCATCGACATCGACGATGCCTATCACGCATCCTCATCATCGAGTCGGTGGAGGACACCTGCATCACCAGATGGGCCATGTCCGGGACTGGGCTCCGCCGGGGTGGTACTGGGAGGCGCTACCTACCGGGGGGTGCAGGTTGGTGAGGAGTCAGCCCGTCGTTGACCCGAACCTTCTTTGGTGGCGGTCGCGTGGGCCAGTGATGGTCCAGAGGCTCAAGGACCCCGCGGAGGTGGTGCGTCACCGTGTCAGTGAGGCGGACGTGCACGTCCGTCACTACTTGTTTGCGTTGGAGCACAGGTTATCCAATACCTGGCAGGTTCTCCAAGGATCTCACTGGAGCTATGATCCTGTGATGGTTCCTTCTCTGTGGGTGTCCACCACCCGCGCCGATACCCGTCGTGCGCTAGGGTTTTAGTTGTATTAGTGATGTTATATGTATGATACTATTCGGGATGTATTAGTGATAATATTCGACGATGTACGGACGCATGAGATGATTTACTTTTGCATATTGAATGCATGCTAATTTGAATACTTATTTATTTTACGATTTGGTTTTGCTTATTGAATGCTCATGTCAATATGAGTCCAATAAGATATTTTGAAATGTATATCTTGTGTTCCTCAAATTTTTGGGGAACGTAGTAATTTCAAAAAATTTCCTACGCACACGCAAGATCATGGTGATGCATAGCAACGAGAGGGGAGAGTGTGATCTACGTACCCTTGTAGATCAAAAACGGAAGCGTTTGGTTGATGTAGTCGTACGTCTCCACGACCCGACCGATCAAGCACCAAAACTACGGCACCTCCAAGTTCTAGCACACGTTCAGCTCGATGACAATCCCCGGGCTCCGATCCAGCAAAGCGTCGGGGAGGAGTTCCGTCAGCACGATGGCGTGGTGACGATCTTGATGTTCTACCGTCGCAGGGCTTCGCCTAAGCACCGCTACAATATGACCGAGGTGGAATATGGTGGAGGGGGGCACCGCACACGGCTAAGGAACGATCACGAAGATCAACTTGTGTGTCTAGGGGTGCCCCCTGCCCCCGTATATAAAGGATCAAGGGGAGGAGGCCGGCCGGCCCCTATAGGCGCGCCAGGAGGAGTCCTCCTCCTAGTAGGAGTAGGACTCCTACTAGGAGGGGGAAAGAAGTGGGGAGGGAGAGGGAAAGGGGGGCGCCGCCCCCCCTCTCCTAGTCCAATTCGGACCAGGGGGGAGAAGGCGTGCATCCCACCTCTGGCAGCCCCTCTCTCTCTCCACTAAGGCCCATATGGCCCATTACTTCTCCCGGGGGGGTTCCGGTAACCCTCTGGCTCTCTGGTTTTCTCCAAAATCACCCGGAACACTTCCGGTGTCCGAATATAGCCGTCCAATATATCAATCTTTATGTCTCGACCATTTCGAGACTCCTCGTCATGTCCGTGATCGCATCCGGGACTCCGAACTAACTTCGGTACATCAAAACTCATAAACTCATAATATAACTGTCATCGAAACCTTAAGCGTGCGGACCCTACGGGTTCGAGAACAATGTAGACATGACCGAGACACGTCTCCGGTCAATAACCAATAGCGGAACCTGGATGCTCATATTGGCTCCTACATATTCTACGAAGATCTTTATCGGTCAGACCGCATAACAACATACGTTGTTCCCTTTGTCATCGGTATGTTACTTGCCCGAGATTCGATCGTCGGTATCTTAATACCCAGTTCAATCTCGTTACCGGCAAGTCTCTTTACTCATTCTGTAATACATCATCTCACAACTAACTCATTAGTTGCAATGCTTGCAAGGCTTATGTGATGTGCATTACCGGGAGGGCCCAGAGATACCCCTCCGACAATCGGAGTGACAAATCCTAATCTCGAAATACGCCAACCCAACATGTACCTTTGGAGACACCTGTAGAGCACCTTTATAATCACCCATTTACGTTGTGACGTTTGGTAGCACACAAAGTGTTCCTCCGGAAAATGAGAGTTGCATAATCTCATAGTCATAGAAACATGTATAAGTCATGAAGAAAGCAATAGCAACATACTAAACGATCGGGTGCTAAGCTAATGGAATGGGTCATGTCAATCAGATCATTCACCTAATGATGTGATCTCGTTAATCAAATAACAACTCCTTGTTCATGGTTAGGAAACATAACCATCTTTGATTAACGAGCTAGTCAAGTAGAGGCATACTACTGACACTCTGTTTGTCGATTGATTTTCAATTAATGTTTCAACTATGAACATAGGAAATGTCTGACGACAAAAAGGAATTCGGTTTTTGCGAAAACTGCGAAGACGAGCGCGGCCTGTGCGATAGAATCTTCCTAGATGATGATAGGCGCTTCAACATCAAGCTGGACGAGAACTTCGAAGTGGATACAGTAAGTCACAACGACAAGTCTTTTTCGTAATTAAGCATGACATCTGCTTCAACTTATAATTTAAATTTTTTTTCTATTCTACTAGCACATCCCCTGCCATGCAAGAGTTTTTGTCTTGGATAAGATAGGTTTCAGTCCTATGAAAACTACTATGGAGGTAAAGAGAGTTTACTTGAATACCGAGTATGGTTATACTCTCCACGCAAAATTATACAATGCAGACACCTACACCTATTTTAAATGCAAAACTTGGCAAGCACTATGCAAGGCTTATGCATTTGAGCCTGATATGGTTATGACCTTTGATATTCATCCCTAAGATGATATTGAAGGTAATATCGACATCTAGGTCAATGTGCAGACGCCTCCAGTTATACCATTATGTGAGTTTCTCAACCATATTTATGTCTTCCATATTGTTTATTCAAAAATAGTTGACAACTAATTTCTATTGATAGCTTATTTCCATTCAAGCAAACATGTCCGGCGCTTGGTAGACATCATCGTCCACTGTCCTGGGGCTGAACTAAACTGCAAGGAGATAGGTCATTATGTTTCATGGCTTGAGGATCTTCATACTGTCAAGACAAATTTTTTTCCTGGACTTAAAAATCTTAGTACTCAAAACGTGCGACCAATAGTGTTCCTACTGAACTATGGTAACATCTATTTAGGGAAGATGGTAGGATTTTTACTATTTGTCCTTGGTGCATATTTTGCATACATTATTTTTTAAGCTAAATTTCATTGCTAAGTATGTTACTATACGATGTTCTTCAACAGGGACTCCCGATGAATGTTGTGCCTCATTGGATCGAGACTAAAGGTCCCATGAGAATTGTTAGCTTACGGCCAAGATATCCTACAATGCACTTTAGTGCATTCAGGATTTCTAATAGCAAGGAATGCTTAATAGTAAAAGACTGGAGAAAAATTGTGAATGATCGCAGAAAAGTACTAGGGGGCAACAATCAGAAGCGCTGCCCACGATTAGGAGACAGGTTCATCTGCATGCTCCAACTTGATGAAGCAGGAGTGCTACACATGTTTTATGTTATTTTACCTGAGAGAGAGCAGTAGGAGTGATTAGCTAGCTAGAAATGAGTTATGATTATTAAATAGCTCATGTTGTCGGTAATGACTATGATGATTATTATTAGCTAGTGTTGGTGGTGATTAGATAGCTACCACAGCTAGTGTTGGTGGTGATTAGCTAGCTAGAATGAGTTTGAAGATGATGATGTGTGCTACACTATGACTACGATGATTAAATATCTACTGTTTGTGGTAATGACTATGATGATGCTAAAATAGCTTGTGATGGCGGATTAGATTCAAGTGGAGGCAACATGTGGTGCACATTGAAAGTACTACTAGTCCAAACTAGATCAAGTTTGGATTAGTAGTATACTATTGACATGCACCACATGTTCCCTCCACATGAACCTAATCCACCTTCATTTGACAAACTGTTATGGACATATTGATATAACAACCTCATAATTGGTATTGTACCAAAATTTGTATAACGGCGTATAAATACACTAAAAAATAAAAAAATGAGAAAAAGAATACTAGTAGCGATGGAGAGTAAACACGTTACTACTAGCTATATTAGTAGTAGCGCTGAAACGCTGCTGCTATATGTCTTAGGAGCAGCGCGTGTAGCACGCGCTACTGCTAAGGAATAGCTGTAGCACCTTATCAGTAGCGCGTCCTCCCGCGCTACTGATAAGCAAAATACCCGCACTACTGCTAGGGTTTTCCCTAGTAGTGGGAGGGAGTACTATGAGCACTGCATACTCTACTATAGATGTTGTCAATACTCCACTAGTGCTATTGGATAGGGAGCTTAAAAAAGTTACTATTGGACTGGCTATACATGGCAAAATCCTAGTAGGAAGAGCATGCGCGAGAACAAGCACATTCACGTGGTTGAAAAAAATTTGGAAACCATCCCTGTTTGAATACAATTCTAGGAGTACGTACGAATCTAACAATATTGATTGGGCGTTATTGAATGTTGATACTTTTTTCTGTAAGTTTGATCAAAGTAGAGATACTTTGACTACACATAAAACTTATATGTAAACTACTCCCTCTGTTCCTAAATATAAGTCTTTTTAGATATTGCAATAAGAGACTACATACGGAGCAAAATGAGTGAACCTACACTCTAAACTATGTCTATATACATCTGTATGTACTCCATAGTGAAATCTCTAGAAAGACTTATATTTAGGAACAGAGGGGGTAGAAAGGATCGGAGGGATTATATTGTATTTTCAAAAGCGCAACGAACATTGAATACCCTTTATATATGATTTGCGGATGCTATGATCACCAGTTCAAAATTTTGAATCCGCCTTAGGTATCACACATTCACCCACTCATTTTCTCTCGATTTCATCTCGGGGTCCGGAGATCGATTGAAAGAGGACTAGGGTGGGTATAATACGTTCGGTTTGCTTATGAACATACAATATACTCCCTCCGATCCCCACATACCCCCCCCCCCCGCCCG
>NC_041382.1:268256115-268258023 GCF_002162155.2 Triticum dicoccoides | reverse complement strand
CCCGCCCCGCGAGTCATTTCTATCATAGAAATATACCAAACCTTTATCTCCTTGCACGACACGCAATTGATCTCTCAACATCAATCGATCTCGTCAAGATGTGTCGGGGCATGAACCAAATGGGATGTCAAAACAAAGATGGGAAGTGACACGTAGTGGAGGCAAAGTGAAACTTTAAACGAACCGTTTTTTGTATGCATGTCGGACAAATTACAACATTGGAAATACAAGCATGGTCTAGGCCCACATGCGAATGATACTCAGTGTAATTTTCAAATGACGCATGCGGGAGGATGGACTCGACCGGAGAGCGACATGACCGATGGAGAAAAGGGTTGGAGAGGAATGAGAAAGAAGCAGCACCGCATGATTATACTTGAACGTCTTAAATAAACAATAAGTTGTCTCGTTTTCCCTTCTGTCTTGGTCACGGAGTAAGATAACCCCTCTGTTTTTATTTACTCTGCATATTAGGTTTGCCTGAAGTCAAACTTCATAAAATTTGACCAAGTTTATAGAAAACTAGCAAGATGCCTGTGCGTTGCATGGAACATCAAGATCTTGTGGGAGAAAAGGATGAACAAGGGAAGGCCTTATCTGCGAATGTGAAGAGGAGTGCGGGTAAATTGTCATAGTTTCCTTCCTATCCGTTAGATATAGATCGGACGGCCTATATTGCAGGATGGAAGGCACACCATCATCACCAACTCTGCTTTTGAAGCTCGAGGTCGCTGCCCTCACTCAAGTCGCCACTCGCGATGCAATAGCGGCGTAGCCGGACGCGGATGCGACCGCACAAGCGGTGGCCACGATGGCGGCCGACGACAGGAGCACCTTCAGCCACACGTCCTACATGCCGCCATCCAATGTCCGGCACCGGCGAGGTCGGGGACTCCTCCGAGGATGAGTAGGGCATGGGAGGTGGCAGGGCATGGTGTGCCAACTGGTCGGTCCGTCTCCCGTGTTCTACTCTTCCTCGTCGGAGACCACACCTTCATCTTGAACCCCGTCCCCGTACATGGAGCTCGCAGATGGAGGACGTCGGTCGCCACCATAGAATAGGTTTATGGTCGGGTTTCTTTTATTTTTCTGTCCTATAAAAGTTTGAAATGTAATGAAAATCTGTTGTGTTTGCATTATTCTCAGCCGATGTATATGAACTTTCACAACAATATAGTATATTGTAGGAGTACTAGCAAGATGCCCGTGCGTTGCACGGAACATCAAGATCTTGTGGTAGAAAAGGATGAATGAGGGAAGGCCTTATCTGCAAATGTGGAGAGGAGTGTGGGTACATTGTCATAGTTTCCTTCCTATCCGTTAGATATAGATCGGACAGCCTATATTGCAGGATGGCAGGCACACCATCATCACCAGCTCTGCTTTTTATTTTTATAATATTGAACCGAGACAAAGCTAACATGCGAAGTAAATAAACACATAGGGTATACATACACAATTTATATTAGGCACTCCAATAGTACGTCTACTACACATTCATGCATTTCACATCTTTCTACATCTACGGCAACCTACGAAAGGGTTAACGTAAATTGCCTCTCTCTCCTCCCTGAATTTCATGGTGGTGGGCCCCTCCCCCCCCAATCTACAATCAACAGCTCACACGTTTCACATTACATTAATTACGTAACTGGGATTACATAGGTGTAGCATTACTTGTCCAAAAAGACAACTAAGCCAACCGACCAGCATATCGCGCGGGAAAAGACCCAGCCGCGTCATTTTAGTCGGGATTACCAGATTACTAGTAGTAGTATCGATGAGTCGCGCGAAGCACCAACTTTTTTTTGAGGGGGCGAAGCACCTAGTTTAAAAGGAAAGGGGGGGGGGGGTAGACTCATAGCACCCCTATCACAGTAGCATTGCACCCCACACACGTACGGTCCT
>NC_041382.1:268231247-268255931 GCF_002162155.2 Triticum dicoccoides | reverse complement strand
AGCCACCCTCCCCGCCGCGCCGATATGTCAGCAACTCGGTTCGTCGAGGGGACACACAGCGATCCTCTCGCTCCCACAATACGCTCTCATAGATTGTCGTCCTCGAGCCGCGCCGCCACCGCTGGCGACGTTCTTGTGGAGGTGCACGACGGTTAGTGCCGCCACCGCTGGCGACGTTCGTGTGGAGACGCACGGCGGTCAGCTTCTCCCATGGTACGCGCATTCTAGACTGAGGCTCCGTGCATGTCGGTGTAGCGCTGAATGTTAGCTGATAGACGTTGTTAATCTCACTGTTTGCCGAAGTAGTTTACAGTCAATATGCTCTGCTTAACAAGCTTCCTTGCCATGTTCTGCACTCAATCTGCTTAGCTGAGATGGCATGCCAAGCCCGATTAGTTGCTAAAATATCCTGCCATATATTTATTGTGACGTAGATTGCCATGGTCTAGTAGCCAATCTGTTAGGTGAAATATCTCTACACCGTTTTATACTTGATCTTTGTTTGATGGCTGTGTGCTCGGCCTCATTGACTGCTGAAATAGCCTGCCATAATTTAGCACTCAAATATGTTTGCTGAATTAGCTTTAAATATATTTCGTTACTTAGATCTGCTCGTCCAAATATCTTGCCATAGATTTAGACATTGACCTAGGTATTTTTTTTCTGGACTTCGTAAAAAAGCATATATGTTTTTCCTATAATATCTAGTAGAAGAACTAATTTGAATGTCTAATAGATGGACATGACTTGGATAACTTCTGCTCGAAGATTCTCCGCTGCATATGTCGAGGGGATTGAAAACTTCAGGAACTTTATCAGAGCTGAGTACGGTGGTCCGAAATCAGATGTGCTCTGCCCGTGTAGCAGTTGTATAAATTCAGTTACAAGACCCCAGTCAACTGTGCAAAAGCATCTACACTTGTATAGGATGTCGGTCACATATACTAGGTGGGTTCAGCATGGTGAAGTTGTGAACGTCAATGTCACTAACTACGTGGAAGCAGCAGATCACCATCTTGATCTGCCTGATGCTTAGGTGGAAGAGGAGGGGGAGGTGGTGGTTGTGGAGCCAGTGAGTTTGACCAACATTGAAACAATGCTACAAAATGCTCGTGCATTTCGTGAACTTTCACCTACAGAAGAAAAATGGTGGGCCCACATGTTGGAACAATGCAACATGGCTATCACCCCAGGAAATAAGTTGTCCGTATTCTCAGCTATGGTCACCTTTCTTCAGGTGAAGGCATCTGAGCGGATGACTAACAAATCATTCGATGTGATGTTGGCTTCTTTCCACAAAGCTTTCCCAGGTGTGTCTGAGCTGCCACACACCTACAGTAAAATGAATAATTTCCTTCGTGTAGTTGGAATTGGATATGATATGATCCATGTTTGTAAGAATAATTGTGTTCTGTTCTGAAAGGATTATGCCAACTTAAGTGAATGCCCTAAATGCAAATCATCAAGATGGAAAGATGGCGATGCTATGAAGAGGATTCCTCATAATGTTCTGAGACATTTTCCAATTACACCAAGATTGCAGAGGTTGTTTCATGATGTCAAAACAAGAGAGGATGTAGTGTGGCATTCTAGGAACTAGGAGTACAGAGATTAGAATGTAATGAACCGTCCATCACATGGTAGTTAGTGGAAAAGCTTCAATCAGAAACACAAAAGGTTTGCTGCTGACCCGAGAAACATTAGACTTGGCTTAGCTTTAGATGGATTTAACCCATTTAGCCACCAGAGCGCCACATATAGCATGTGGCTAGTGCTTGTTATCCCTTACAACATGCCTCCAAATGTCTGCACCAAAGAATCAAACTACATGATGGCCTTGCTCATCCCAGGTCCAAAAAGTCCTTGAAAGGATTTTGATTTGTTCATGGAGCCTCTTGTGGAGGAACTTCAACAGCTATGGAGGGGTGTTCTCACTCGAGACCTATATAGCAGCCCACCAGCTGATTTCTTTCTGTGTGTTGTTATAATTTGGTGCATCCATGATTATCCGGCTTTGGGCTCTATGTCCGGGCGAACGACACATGGTTACAATGCATGTGTTCACTGTGACAGGAATCCGCTATCATACGCAATACTTAGCAAGATCTGTTACATTGGACACCGCCGTTTCCTTGCCAAGGACAAGCCGCATCCTAGAAAATACCAAAGGCATGTGTTCAATGCAAAGCATGAAAACCGTGATGCACCAAAGAGGCTCACCGCGGATGAGTTGCAAGTGGAATTAGAGAAGGTAAGGCATATTACACCAGGAAACCATCCTGATAATGGTAGCGGGAAAAGGAAGCGTGGCAGGGCAGAAGAGAGATTATTGTTTACCCACAGGTCCACTTTGTGGGACTTGGAGTATTGGAAAGATTTGGATCTGCGGCACGATCTTGATGTGATGCACATCGAGAAAAATATATGTGACAACATTATCGGCACACTTCTTAATATTGAAGGCAAGATGAAAGATACCTTAAAATCTAGGATTGATTTGACACACCTGCATATCCGAAAGGATTTGTAGGTGGAAGATGAAAGTAAACCACGGGATATGGCACCAGTTGTGTACTTCTTGGACAAGGTAAAAAGAAAATAATTCTACGAGGTCCTGTCATGTGTGAGATTCCCGCATGGATTTGCTTCCAACCCTGAAAGGAGAGTCAGTGAAGATGGAAACAAGGTACAAGGGTTGAAAACTCATGACTGCCACATCCTACTTCAAAGCGGTTTACCTGTTATCCTTAGAGGATTGGGCCACCCTGACTTATACAGAGCAGTTGCAGAGTTGGGACAATTCTTCAGGGAACTCTGTAGTAGAAATATGAGGGTAGATGCTTTGGAGCATCTTAGAGACAAGATACCAACTATCCTATGCGACCTTGAGAAGATATATCCTCCAGCCTTCTTTGATGTGATGGTGCATTTGCCTGTTCATCTACCTGATGAGGCACTACTTAGAGGTCCAGTACAGTATGGCTGGATGTAACCTATTGAAAGGCGGCTAGGCACTTTCAAGGGCTATGTTAGGAACAGAGCTAGACCCGAGGGTTCCATTGCAGAGGCCTACATTCCTACAGAAGCGTTGACATTCTGCTCAAAATACATTGAAACAGCTGATCATCTTAGCAAAAAGGTGGGTGAAGACAATCTCGGGCTCAATGTTTTCAATTATTATATTCGAGTTGCAGGGAAGAGTCGACAAGAGGACAAACCTAAAGATTTGGACAAAATGGTTTGGTATGTGTTGAATAACTGTCCTGAGATACTTACTTATATCAAGTAAGTGCTAAGTACTGCAGCTTATACATCATAATCTACTAAACTTGCAGCACATTCTTATATATTTAGATGTTTGACGCCATCACTATGTTGTGCAACATCTACAAAAAGGAGTTACTGCCAAAAAATCCAAGAAACATTGACAAACTGGTTATGGAAGGATTTGCGAAATGGTTCAACAGCCATGTAAGCTTTTGAATTGCATTGTCAGTTTTTTTTAGTATATTGAGTACATAAGATGATCATCTTGTCTATTTTCTAACCATAGGTTAAGAAGATGGGGGAGAATGGGCAGGCAGTTGATGATGCCCTTTATGCACTAGCAATGGGTCATGATACTCGGGTAAGACATTATGAATCTTGCGTTGTTGGAGATGTGCGCTACAACACCCTTGCACGCGATGAAGGAAGGAAGACACAAAACAGTGCCATCATGAGCATCGATATGTATGATAGAGAGACAACTGAAATGTATGCTAACATAACAGACATTGTTCAGTTGCTATATATCTCCAGTTTTGAGGATTATCGGTGTGTGGTTCTGTTGTGCTGTCGTTGGTATAACCTGTTTTCTAGGATCGCAAAACCCAGAGCTGATGATTATTTCAAATCCATCAATGTCAAGGCAGCGTACCAGACCAACGAGCCTTTTATTTTGGCAAATCAAAGCAACACAGATATTTTTCTTGGAAGACTCATTTGCATGTCGTGCTGTGGACATACAAGAGTTGATCAAGAAGAAGCCAACATTCGAGGACATTGAGGATGAAGAAGAAGATGACACTCTGGGAATTACAATTCAGACTGATACACATGGCGAAGATGTTGACGCTGCTGCTGCAGATGATGATTAGATTGCTTTTGTGTATTTGCCTGTTAGAAGACGTTTTTTATCTACTATGTGAAATTGTGTTTGCTATGATAAATTAAACCTGAAGAACGTGTTGTTTAGTATTTTACTGTGAGAACATCACTTGTTATGTATGTTCATTTGTGTTTGGTGATTGTATGATGACTAAAACATGATGACATTGTTATATAGTTGTACTCATATTTGGTTGTGAAACTTGAATTTGATGACATAGTTTGTTGTTGGACTGCAATTTGCTCGACGTATTCGAATGGGAACAAAGCTGACCTGACAGGGCCTCTGCTAATTTATTTATTTATTACCAAAAGGGCCTATGCTATTTATTTATTTATGAGCAAAAGGGGATACCCCCGATTTCTGTTAATAGAAATCATTAGATGTTCACAACACTACGCCCAGCCTACTACACAGGTTTCACTCATTACTAGTTTAAGCAAAGTGCTCCTGTCATAGCCACTGAATACATCACGAGTGCTACATACACTGCAAATAAAGAGTCAATCATCCTACATAGCACATCGATTTTGCCCATTATCTTCACAAGCTCTTTCATCTCCTCATTGCTGCCAAGGCCGTTCAGCAGGTATTGCTTGGCCATGATCAGAGGAACTGCATCTTTAACCTTCTGCTATGCATCTTCCTCTTTTGTTGTTACTTCAGTTACTTGTCCAACACCCCAACCTGCTGGTATTGGGATTCCTTGGCTAACCAAATAATCAGCGTAGTTGTGTTCCCCCACATTAGCAACTTCCCAGAAATACAAATCACACGAATCTTCCCTTTTCTGCATGAATCAAATTGGAAGATCATCAACCAAACTATTAAAACAATTAGCAACTAAAATCAGAAGAACAACGCTTAAACATATTATTATCCCATGATTCGAGCATTTCTAGAAGACTCGGCCAGGGTTGAGGATTGTGGTTCAGACGCGACGGATGACTCTGCGTGATTTGCAGTAGTGGCACCACACCAACGGCAGCGGGTTGCGATGAGCAACCGGTTGCGATGCGTGTGCCGGCGAGGGTGTGATGAGACCCACAGGCAATGGTACGGGTGGCGACTTGGCGCATATCTGGTTGTTGCCTGCTGAAGAGCAGGTGGACAAGCAGCCAGCAGACATGGTTGCTGCGGCCAGAGCTTCTGATACAAGACAGAGTAAGTAGAGAAGTAAAGGAAATATGCCCTAGAGGCAATAATAAAGTTATTATTTATTTCCTTATTTCATGATAAATGTTTATTATTCATGCTAGAATTGTATTAACCGGAAACATAATACATGTGTGAATAAATAGACAAACAGAGTGTCACTAGTATGCCTCTACTTGACTAGCTCATTGAATCAAAGATGGTTAAGTCTCCTAGCCATATACATGAGTTGTCATTTGATTAACGGGATCACATCATTAGGAGAATGATGTGAATGACTTGACCCATTCCGTTAGCTTAGCACTTGATCGTTTAGTATGTTGCTATTGCTTTCTTCAAGACTTAAACATGCTCCTATGACTATGAGATTATGCAACTCCCGTTTACTGGAGGAACACTTTGTGTGCTACCAAACATCACAACGTAACTGGGTGATTATAAAGGTGCTCTAAAGTTGTCTCCGAAGGTACTTGTTGGGTTGGCATATTTCAAGATTAGGATTTTTCACTCCGATTGTCGGAGAGGTACCTCTGGGCCCACTCGGTAATACACATCACTTAAGCCTTGCAAGCATTGTAACTAATGAGTTAGTTACGGGATGATGTATTACAGAACGATTAAAGAGACTTGTCGGTAACGAGATTGAACTAGGTATTGAGATACCGACGATCGAATCTCGGGCAAGTAACATACCGATGACAAAGGGAACAACATATGTTGAAATACGGTTTGACCGATAAAGATCCTCGTTGAATATGTGGGAGCCAATATGAGCATCTAGGTTCCGCTATTGGTTATTGACCTGAGACGTGTCTCGGTCATGTCTACATAGTTCTCGAACCCATAGGGTCCGCACGCTTAAAGTTCGATGACGGTTATATTATGAGTTTATGTGATTTGATGTACCGAAAGTAGTTTGGAGTCCCGGATGAGATCGGAGACATGACGAGGAGTCTCGAAATGGTCGAGACGTAAAGATCGATATATTGGACGACTATATTCGGACATCGGAAAGGTTCCGAGTGGTTCGGGTATTTTTCGGAGTACCGGGGAGTTACAGGAATACGGGGGAAGAAGTATATGGGCCTTATGGGGCTTTAGGGGAGAGAGAGAGAGAGGCAGGCCGCATGCCCCCCAATGACTATCCGAATTGGACTAGGGGGAGGGGCGGCGCCCCCTCCTTCCATCTCTTCCCTCTTCCCCTTCCTTGTCTCCTACTCCTACTACTTGGAAGGGGAGGAATCCTACTCCCGGTGGGAATAGGACTCCTCCAAGGCGTGCCATAGGGGCCGGCCCTCTCCCCCTCCTCCGCTCCTTTGTATACATGGCCAGGGGGCACCCCATAGACACAACAATTTATCCCTTGGATCTCTTAGCCGTGTGCGGTGCCCCCCTCCACCATAATCCACCTCGGTCATATCGTATCGGTGCTTAGGCGAAGCCCTGCGTCGGTAGAACATCATCATTATCACCACACCATCATGCTGACGGTACTCTCCCTCAAAGCTCGGCTGGATCGGAGTTCGAGGGACGTCATCTAGTTCAACGTGTGCAGAACTCGGAGGTGTCGTGCGTTCGGTACTTGATCGGTTGGATCGTGAAGACATGCGACTACATCAACCGCGTTGTGCTAATGTTTCCGCTTTTGGACTACGAGGGTACATGGACACACTCTCCCCTCTCGTTGCTATGCATCACCATGATCTTGCGTGTGCGTAGGAATTTTTTTGAAATTACTACGTTCCCCAACAGTGGTATCAGAGCCAGGTTTTATGCGTTGATGTTATATGCACGAGTAGAACACAAGTGAGTTGTGGGTGATACAAGTCATACTGCTTACCAGCATGTCATACTTTGGTTCGGTGGGATTGTTGGATGAAGCGGCCCGGACCGACATTACGCGTACGCTTACGCGAGACTGGTTCTACCGACGTGCTTTGCACACAGGTGGCTGGCGGGTGTTAGTTTCTCCAACTTCAGTTGAACCGAGTGTGGCTACGCCCGGTCCTTGAGAAGGTTAAAACAGCACTAACTTGACCAACTATCAGTGTGGTTTTGATGCGTAGGTAAGAACGGTTTTTGCTCAGCCCGTAGCAGCCACGTAAAACTTGCAACAACAAAGTAGAGGACGTCTAACTTGTTTTTGCAGGGCATGTTGTGATGTGATAGGTCAAGATGTGATGAGATATAAGTTGTTGTATGAGATGATCATGTTTTTTTGAAGTTACCGGCAATTGGCAGAAGCCTTATGGTTGACTCTTTATTGCATAAGATGCAAGTGCCAAATAATTTCTTTACTTTATCGCTATGCGATAGCAATAGTTGCAAGAGCAATAGTTGGCGAGACGACCATGTGACGACACATTGATATAGATCAAGATGATGGAGATCATGGTGTCATGCCGGTAATGATGGAGATCATGACGATGCTTTGGAGATGGAGATCAAAGGCACAAGATGATGATGGCCATATCATGTCACATATTTTGATTGCATGTGATGTTTATCTTTTATACATCTTATTTTTCTTAGTTAAGACGGTAGAATTATAAGATGATCTCTCACTAAATTTCAAGATAAAAGTGTTTTCCCTGAGTATGCACCATTGCCAAAGTTCGTCGTGCCCAGAGACCACGTGATGATCGGGTGTGATAAGCTCTACGTCCATCTACAACGGGTGCAAGCCGGTTTTGCACACGTAGAATACTCAGGTTAAACTTGACGAGCCTAGCATACGCAGATATGGCCTCGGAACACCAAGACTGAAAGGTCGAGCGTGAATCATATAGTAGATATGATCAACATAATGATGTTCACCATTGAAAACTACTCCATTTCACGTAAGATCGGTTATGGTTTAGTTGATTTGGATCACATGATCACTTAGATGACTAGAGGGATGTCTATCTAAGTGGGAGTTCTTAAGTAATATGATTAATTGACCTTTAATTTATCATGAACTTAGTCCTGATAGTATTAGCATATCTATGTTGTAGATCAATAGCTCGCGTTTAGCTGCCCTGTTTTATTTTTGATATGTTCCTAGAGAAAACTAAGTTGAAAGATGTTAGTAGCAATGATGCGGATTGGATCCGTGATCTGAGGACTGTCCTCATATCTACACAGAAGAATTATGTCCTTGATGCACCGCTAGGTGATAGACCGCTTGCAGGAGCAAATGCAGACGTTATGAACGTTTGGCAAGCTCAATATGATAACTACTCGATAGTTTAGTTCACCATGCTTAACAGCTTAGAATAGGGACTTCAAAGACGTTTTGAACGTCATGGATCATATGAGATGTTCCAGGAGTTGAAGTTAATATTTCAAGCAAATACCTGAGTTGAGAGATATGAAGTCTCCAACAAGTTCTATAGCTAAAAGATGGAGGAAAATAGCTCAAGCAGTGAGCATGTGCTCAGATTTTCTGGGTACTAGAATCGCTTGAATCAAGTGGCAGTTAATCTTCCAGATAAAATAGTGATTGACAAAATTCTCTAGTCACCATCACCAAGTTAGTAGAACTTCGTGATGAACTATAGTATGCAAGGGATGACGAAAACGATTCCCGAGCTTTTCATGATGATAAAATCGATGAACATAGAAATCAAGAAAGAGCATCAAGTGTTCATGATTACCAAGACTACTAGTTTCAAGAAAAGGGCAAAGGGAAAGAAAGGGAACTTCAAGAAGAATGGCAAGCAAGTTGCTGCTCAAGTGAAGAAGCCCAAGTCTGGACCTAAGCCTGAGACTAGGTGCTTCTACTGAAAAGGGACTGGTCACTGGAAGCGGAAGTGCCCCAAGTATTTGGCGGATAAGAAGGATGGCAAAGTGAACAATGCTATATTTGATATACATGTTATTGATGTGTGCTTTACTAGTGTTTATAGCAACCCCTCGGTATTTGATACTGGTTCAGTTTCTAAGAGTAGCAACTCGAAACGGGAGTTGCAGAATGAACAAGAGATTAGTTAAGGGTGAAGTGGCGATGTGTGTTGGAAGTGGTTCCAAGATTGATATGATCATCATCGCACACTCCCTATACTTTCGGGATTAGTGTTAAACCTAAATAAATGTTATTTCGTGTTTGTGTTGAGCATGAATATGATTTGATCATGCTTATTGCAATACGATTATTCATTTAAGTTAGAGAATAATTGTTGTTCTATTTACGTGAATAAAACCTTCTATGGTCATACACCCAATGAAAATGGTTCGTTGGATCTCGATCGTAGTGATACACATATTCATAATATTGAAGCCAAAAGATGCAAAGTTAATAATGATAGTGCAACTTATTTATGGCACTGCCGTTTGGGTCATATTGGTGTAAAGCGCATGAAGAAACTCCATGCAGATGGGCTTTTGGAATCACTTGATTATGAATTAGTTGATGCTTGCGAACCATGCCTCATGGGCAAGATGACTAAGACTTCGTTCTCCGGAACAATGGAGTGAGCAACAAACTTGTTGGAAATAATACATACTGATGTATGCGGTCCAATGAGTGTTGAGACTCACTGCGGGTATCATTGTTTTCTGACCTTCACAGATGATTTGAGTAGATATGTGTATATCTACTTGATGAAACATAAGTCTAAAACATTTGAAAAGTTCATATAATTTCAGAGTGAAGTGGAAAATCATTGTAACAAGAAAATAAAGATTCTACGATCTGATCGTGGAGGAGAATATTTGAGTTACGAGTTTGGCCTTCAATTAAAACAATGTGGAATAGTTTCACAAACTCATGCCACCTGGAACACCACAACATAATGGTGTGTCTGAACGTCATAACCGTACTTTATTTAATATAGTGCAATCTATGATGTCTCTTACCGATTTACCATTATAGTTTTGGGGTTATGCATTTAGAGACAGCTGCAATCACATTAAAAAGGGCACCATCTAAATCCGTTGAGACGACACCGTATGAACTATGGTTTAGCAAGAAACCTAAGCTATCATTTCTTAAAGTTTGGGGTTGCGTTGCTTATGTGAAAATGTTTCATCTTGATAAGCTCAAACCCAAGTCGGAGAAGTGCGTCTTCACAGTATACCCAAAAGTAAATGTTGGGTACACCTTCTATCATAGATCCGAAGGGAAGATATTTGTTACTAAGAGTGGATCCTTTCTAGAGAAGGAGTTTCTCTCGAAAGAAGTGAGTGGGAGGAAAGTAGTACTTGATGAGGTAACTGTACCTGCTCCCTCATTGGAAAGTAGTTCATCACAGAAATCTATTTCTGTGACTCCTACACCAATTAGTGAGGAAGCTAATGATGATGATCATGTAACTTCAGATCAAGTCACTACCGAACCTCGTAGGTCAACCAGAGTGAGATTCGAACCAGAGTCGTACTGTAATCCTGTTCTGGAGGTCATGTTAATTGACCATGACGAACCTACGAACTATGAGGAAGCGATGATGAGCCCAGATTCCGCGAAATGGCTTAAGGCCATGAAATCTGAGATGGGATTCATGTATGAGAACAAAGTGTGGACTTTGGTTGACTTGCCCGATGATCGGCAAGCCATAAAAATAAATGGATCTTCAAGAGGAAGACGGACGCTGATAGTAGTATTACTATCTACAAAGCTAGACTTGTCGAAAAAGGTTTTTGACAAAGTTCAAGGTGTTGACTATGATGAGATTTTCTCACTCGTAGCGACGCTTAAGTCTGTCCGAATCATGTTAGCAAATTGCCACATTTTATGAAATCTGGCAAATGGATGTCAAAACTACATTCCTTAATGGATTTCTTAAGAAGAGTTGTATCTGATGCAACCAGAAGGTTTTTTCAATCCTAAAGGTGCTAACAAAATGTGCAAGCTCCAGCGATCCATCTATGGACTGGTGCAAGCATCTCAGAGTTGGAATATATGCTTTAATGAGTTGATCAAAGCATATAGTTTTACACAGACTTGTGCTGAAGCCTGTATTTACAAGAAAGTGAGTGGGAGCACTACAACATTTCCGATAAATATATGTGAATGACATATTGTTGATCGGAAATAATGTAGAATTTTCTGGAAAGCATGGAGTATTCGAAAGGAGTTTTTCAGATAAAGACCTTGGTGAAGCTACTTACATATTGAGCATCAAGATCTATAGAGATAGATCAAGATGCTTGATAAGTTTTTTCAATGAGTATATACCTTGACAAGATTTTGTAGTTCAAAATGGAACAGTCAAAGAAGGAGTTCTTGCCTGTGTTGCAAGGTGTGAAGTTGAGTAAGACTCAAAACCCGACCACGACAGAAGATAGAGAGAGAATGAAAGTCATTCCCTATGCCTTAGCCATAGGTTCTATAAAGTATGCCATGCTGTGTACCAGACCTATTGTATACCCTGCCCTGAGTTTGGCAAGGGAGTACAATAGTGATATAGGAGTAGATCATTGGACATTGGTCAAAATTATCCTTAGTCGAATAAGGATATATTTCTCGATTATGGAGGTGACAAAAGGTTCGTCGTAAAGGGTTACTGAGGGAGTCCTGGATTAGGGGGTATCCGGACAGCCGGACTATATCCTTTGGTTGGACTGCTGGACTATGAAGATACAAGATTGAAGACTTCATCCCGTGTCCGGATGGGACTCTACTTGGCGTGGAAGGCAAGCTAGGCAATACGGATATGTATATCTCCTCCTTTGTAACCGACCTTGTGTAACCCTAGCCCCCTCCAGTGTCTATATAAACCGGAGGGTTTTAGTCTGTAGGACAACATACAATCATACCATAGGCTAGCTTCTAGGGTTTAGCCTCTCTTATCTCGTGGTAGATCAACTCTTGTACTACTCATATCATCAAGAACAATCAAGCAGGACGTAGGGTATTACCTCCATCAAGAGGGCCCGAACCTGGGTAAACATCGTGTCCCCTGCCTCCTGTTACCATCCGCCTTAACGCACAGTTCGAGACCCCCTACCCGAGATCCGCCGGTTTTGACACCGACATTGGTGCTTTCATTGAGAGTTCCATGGTGTCGTCACCATAAGGCTGGATGGCTCCTTCGATCATCGCTAATGATGCGGTCCAGGGTGAGGTTTTCTTCCCAGGACAGATCTTCATATTCGGCGGCTTTCCACTGTGGGCCAATTCGCTTGGCCATCTAGAGCAGATCGAGAGCTACGCCCCTGGCCATCAGGTCAGATTTGGAAACTTGAACTACACGGCTGACATCCGCGGAGACTTGATCTTCGACGGATTCGAGCCCATGTCGGACGCTCCACACAGCCATGACGAGCATGACGTAACTCCGCCGTCGGACAGTGTTCGGGAGATTGCATCTGCAACTGCTCCAGCCATTAATCCGGGGCAAATCGCGCCATCCGAGAGCGGAGGGATAGACCCCGCCATGGAGGCCGCACTCTCAGTGGCGATAGAGCCGGATACTGACTTCACCCCTTACGACACCCGTGTCGCCGAACCACTGGATTCATCTCCGGCCACGGACTCCGAGCCGCTCACATCCGTGCCCGTCGAGTCCAACTGGGTGCCGATCATGGAGTTCACCTCCGCTGATATCTTTCAGCACTCACCTTTCGAAGATGTGCTAAATTCATTAAGGTCTCTCTCCCTGTCAGGAGAACCTTGGCCGAACTATGTCCGGCTAGAATGGGATGCGGACGGCGAAGAAATTCAATGTCCACTCACCACCCACTTAGTAGCCACTTTCGACGACTTAACCGACATGCTCGACTTCGACTCCGAAGACTTCGACGGTATGGACGACGAAGCCGGAGACCAACAGGAAACATCACCCTCAGGGCGCTGGACCACCACCTCATCATATGATATATACATGGTGGACACCCCCAAAGAAGGTAATGGCAATGAGACAGCGGAGGATGACCCCTCCAAGAAGCAACCCAAGCACCGACGTCAGCGGCGCCGCTCTAAGTCCCGCCACAGCAAGAGCAGTGATACCGACACAGGAGATAATAACACTCCGGATAGTGCCTAAGACAACAACAATCACCTCCAGCACGATGTAGAGCTAGAGGACGAACAAGCTAGCCCTCCAGAGCAGGCAGCAGATGGAGAACTGGAGGAGGACAATTACATGCCTCTCTCCAAAGACGAGGCGAGCCTCGGCGATGACGAGTTTATCGTGCCTGAGGACCCCATCGAGCAAGAGCACTTCAAGCACCGGCTTGTGGCCACGACAAATAGCTTGAAGAAAAAGTAGCAATAGCTTCAAGCTGATCAAGACTTGCTAGCAGAAAGGTGAACCGAAGTCCTTGCGGCCGAGGAGCATGAACTCGAGCGCCCGTCCAAGAGTTACCCAAAACGCAGGTTGTTACCTCACCTCGAGGAGGAAGCATTGAAACCTTATTCACCAGTACATGATGCGGCTGACTGGCCACTACGCGGCGGAGCCAGAGAGGCGTTTCAGCCTAACGTTCAGCCCGCACCCCGTCGCCACTCAGTGAAAAATACTAAGGCCTGGGGAAACACAGAGGAGCTGCGAGACATCTTGGACAGTAAGGCAAAAATAGCAAGGTCAATATACGAGACACGGGCACGTGCGCCCACACGGGACGATGATCGTCGCGTCGGATACACCAAGAGTAAATCCGGCCGGGCCGAAAACAGCATACAAGACTCATACGAACTACGTCGGGATATAGCCCGGCACAGACGTGCCGCACACCCCCTATGCTTCGCTGATGAAGTTATGAACCATGAATTCCCGGAGGGTTTCAAACCCGTAAATATCGAATCATACGATGGCACAACAGATCCCGCTGTATGGATCGAGGATTTCCTCCTTCACATCCACATGGCCCACGGTGATGATCTACATGCCATCAAGTACCTCCCACTAAAACTCAAAGGACCAGCTCGGCATTGGCTGAATAGCTTGCCAGCAGATTCCGTTGGCAGTTGGGAGGATCTGGAAGACGCATTTCTTGACAACTTCCAGGGCACTTATGTGCGGCCACCGAATGCTGATGATTTGAGCCACATAACCCAGCAGCCAGGAGAATCGTCCAGACAATTCTGGAAACGGTTCCTGACTAAGAAAAATCAAATTGTAGATTGTCCGGACGTAGAGGCCCTAGCGGCATTCAAGCATAACATCCGCGACGAGTGGCTCACCCTCCACCTCAGCCAGGAAAAACCGAAATCTATGGCAGCCCTCACGACACTCATGACCCACTTTTGCGCGGGCAAGGACAGCTGGCTGGCTCGCAGCAACAACACATCGAGGAATCCAGATACCTCGGATACCAAAGATGTTAACGGTAGGCAACGTCATAATAGACCCAAGAGCCGCAATAACAGAGATAACACCAAAGATACGGCAGTCAATGCCGGACTCAGAGGCTCTAGATCCGGTCAGTGGAAAAAGCCATTCAAAAGAAATACTCTGGCTCCGTCCAGTCTAGATCGCATACTAGACCGCTCATGTCAAATTCACGGCACCCCTGACAAGCCAGCCAATCACACCAATAGAGAATGCTGGGTGTTCAAGCAGGCCGGCAAGTTAAATGCCGAAAACAAGGACAAGGGGCTGCATAGCGACGATGAGGAGGAGCCCCGGCCGCCGAACATAGGAGGACAGAAGGGGTTTCCCCCACACGTGAAGACGGTGAACATGATATACACAACACACATTCCCAAGAGGGAGCGGAAGCATGCACTAAGGGACGTCTATGCGATGGAGCCCGTCGCCCCAATGTTCAACCCGTGGTCTGCTTGCCCGATCACCTTCGACCGCAGGGACCACCCCACTAGCATCCGTTAGGGTGGATCCACTGCACTGGTCCTAGACCCCATCATTGATGGATTTCACCTCACTCGAGTCCTTATGGACGGCGGCAGTAGCCTAAACCTGCTTTATCAGGATACAGTGTGAAAAATGGGTATCGATCCCTCGAGGATCAAACCCAGCAAAACCACTTTTAAAGGCGTCATCCCAGGTGTAGAGGCCCATTGCACAGGCTCAATCACACTGGAAGTGGTCTTCGGATCACCGGACAACTTCCGAAGCGAAGAGTTAATCTACAACATTGTCTCGTTTCGCAGTGGCTATCATGCACTGCTCGGACGGACATCATTTGCAAAATTCAATGCAGTGCCGCATTACGCATACCTCAAGCTCAAGATGCCAGGACCTCGCGGGGTCATAACAGTAAATGGAAACACAAAACGCTCGCTCCATACGAAACAACACACTGCGGCCCTTGCAGCAGAAGCACAAAGCAGCCTATTGAGGCAGACCACTCATTCGGCGTCACAGCCCCGGACACCTTCAAGCGAGTCCGGAACAAGCTGCAACAGGATCACCTGGCATGATCAGAGCTCGCCTAGCAGTTCGGCCCCCGTCCCAGTCCCAGTGAAGTGACGAAATCCGTGCCGCACGTATGTAACTACGCATTGAAAATACCATTGACATAGGCGGGGGCACGATCAGGACATGCCCCGCGTTGTGGCTTAACCACACTAGGGGTTGTATACCTTTGTCATCCCTTCTCTCTTTCAGGGCCTAACTCTCTGGAAGCCCTTTTCGGCATTACAATTGCCGGACACACTCCGGAAGCAACAACCAAGGAGGCAAGAAGCTAAGATGAACACGGGAACCACCAGGTGGTCTCTAGTAATAATTGATATACCCGCTTTTCACTATTTATGCATAGCTTGCCCTGGGATAGGACATTTTGAATTATCCTACTTTATGCCTATTGCACTACCTGTACCCAGTATGCTTCGACGTATTATTTAAATAACAATGCATATCATTAATCTGTCATTGCATTATTAAGTTTTTTCTTTCTCTTATATGTCCACTTACGACAATCCGCACCCGCATGTTCAGGTACGGTCAGTTCGCCAGGGGTTCTCGTTTACCCCACAATACGGCGCAAGAAGTCCGAACACTTTCGACAATGCGGCACCCCGAACTTATAGCATTATATGCATCAGCTCCGAATCATGTCTTTGGTCAAATGTTGGGTTGCCCGGCTCCCATGCTTTGGTACCTTACGTTCCGCTATATCGGCTAAGGTAGCGGTGGGAGAACTACTGCAATTGTGTCCCGGTTCATCCGCACAAGCACCTCAGTAGAGAAAGCCAAAAACTGACTGTCATGATAAGACGAGAGACTGGTCGCTGTTCGAGAGGTCTCAAGTCCTTAAAAACTTTTTCTGCTTTGGGCGAGGAGTCGGCCTTGTCCGGCTTAGGCGTGTATAGCGCCCCAAATTCGGCCCTCCGAATACCAGGGGCTTCACCAAAATTTAAAATCATAGACTTCTTTGGCTAAGTGAGAGTGACAAAGCATTATAGTCTGATTGCCTTATTTGTTGCGCTGAACACCTCCCTTGAAGGACCCAAAATTGGGGTAAAAAGTGCTCAGGTTTATCCCGAACACCCCAGTACTAGTTACATGGGGGCAGAAGCCGACGACTGGCCAACTCTCAAATTTTATAAACGGCCGCATAGAAGGTAATATTTTAAATTAAGAAAGTGTCGCATGGCACAAACGAACTCGTTTCATATTACAGGATCACATGAGCATGTTCGTTCAAAAATTACATCCTTGGCACACTCATCTGCCACTAGGAAAGAACCCTTTAGGACACTTTCATAATAATTCTTGGGGAAGCAATGCTCCTTGCCCTTCGGCGGCCCCTCCTTCACCAGCTTCACGACGTCCAGCTTCGCCCAGTGCACCTTTGCCCGGGCAAAAGCCCTGCGTGCACCCTCGATGCAGACTGACCGCTTGATGACTTCAAGCCGTGGGCAGGCTTCCACAAGCCGCCTCACCAGGCCGAAGTAGCTGCCGGACAGGGGCTCGCCAGGCCACATCCGGACTATAAGGCCCCTCATGGCCTGTTCGGCCACCTTGTGAAGCTCGACCAACTACTTTAGCTGGTCGCTCAAGGGCACGGGGTGTTCGGTCCCAATATACTAAGACCAGAACAACTTCTCCGTTGAGCTCCCCTCCTCAGCCCGGTAAAACTCCGCGGCATCTAGTAGACTGCGGGGAAGATCTGCAAATGCTCCTGGAGAGCTCTGAACTCGGGTAAGAAAAAGGAAAGTCTCCTTCACGTGCTTGCTCTGCATAATGAATGCCTTACCCGGTGCTATCTTCTTCACCGCGTCAATCTCCTGGAGGGCCTTGTGGGCTTCGGCCTTGGTGCTCCGGACGCTTTCAAGCGCCTGCGCGAGCTCGTACTCTCGCGTCTTAGAGTCAAGCTCCAAGGACTCGTGCTTTTTGGCGAGAGCGTCGAGCTCTTGCTGCACCTCGCCTACTCAGGCTTCTTGCTTCTCCCGTTCAATGCGTTCTTTGGCCGCTTTGTCTTCGGCCTCGGACAACGCCTTCCTCAGGGTCGCCACCTCGGTCATGGCCCCAGACAAATCCATGATGATCCTATTACTTTACACCCGAACTTCTTTTTTAACCATATAGATAGGGGCATTTCTTACCTTTGCTCTCTTCGAGCTACCTCTTGGTAAGGCCGAGCTCGTCCTCGGACCGCTTCAGGTCCTGCTTCAGCGCAGAGACCTCCGTAGTACGTGCGGCAGCGACCAGCAGTGAAGCCTGCACATACACATAGACATACTCTAATCAGACTCCTGAATCATCATTTGATCCTCTATTCGGCTTTTCTTCGCAAACGCCGAACAGAGCATCAGGGGCTACTATCTATGCGTTAATATTTTCTTATATTTTGATTGCTTACCTCAAATCCTATTAGGAGGCTGGTGCAAGCTTCGGTCAGTCCGTTTTTGGCGGACTGAACCTTCTCGACCATCGCACTCATGATAGTGCGGTGCTCTTCTTCAATGGAAGCGCTGCGAAGCGCTTCCATCAGGTTGTCCGGTGCCTCTGGTTTGATAGAGGACATCAGCACGGATGGTTAGCCCCCCTTGAGGGGGACCGCCTGCCGGAGTCCGAAACCATCGAAGGTTTCGGCGTAGTGTCCGGCTGGGGCCCAAACTCGACGCCCGTAGGAGCCTCGCTCCCTTGGTACCCAGGGTCCGGGAAGTTGCCGCGAGGCGCCCCCAGGACCACCTCCCCTTGGCTCCGTGCCTTTTGAGACAACACCTCAGCGTTGTCCGTAGGGCGAGGGATGGAAGCGGTCGGAAGAGAACTGATGTTCATATCCGGCGAGTCCAAAGAGCCCCTCGACGAGGGTATGTCGAGACGAGCTCGGGATGGACTGCATAATCATGTTCGGCATGAGGAAAGGCTGTACAATAAAACATACCATGAAGTACTATGGTGTCCGGACACTTACGATTTCGCCACGGGCTTGACCCTGGGTAGCCACTCGTCGCCACAGTCGGTGGCCGTCGTGGCGCAGTCCGGAGGGAGGGTCCTTCCTTTCTTGGACCCTTCGGCCTCCCGGGATGGGTCGACCTTCCTTTTCTTGTCTCCCCCGGGTGGGGGGAGAACTTTTCTCCTCCTCCTCCTCGTTTCCGTGGGAGGAGTGCGCGTCGGAGTCATCGTCCGATGACTCCGATACAACCTTGCACCGGAGACCCTTTCGGGCCCCCACGACCTTCTTCTTGGTCTTCTTTTCCGGCACCTCATAGGGTGCCGGAGTCAGCATCTTCGTTAGAAGAGCGTCTGCAGGATCTTCGGGCAGCGGGGCTCGGCTATCAAGCTGCTCCACCGTCTCTATCCAGTCCTGTTAATGACATGGAAGTTCAAATCCTGCACATAACTAAACCGGGGCAAATAGATACCCTGAGAGATATAAAAGCCTACCGGATTGGCGCGGCACTTTGCGCTGAGTCCGCGGTCCTCGTTGAGGGGGGAGGAATCTCGGCGCTCTTGAACAGCACCCTCCAGACGTCCTCGTGTGTCATGTCATAGAGCTATCGCAGCGTCTGGTGCTTGGCTGAGTCGAACTCCCACAAAACAAATGCCCGTCGTTGACACGGAAGGATCCAGTGGAAGAGCATAACCTGGACCACGTTGACAAGCTTGATTTTCTTGTTCGTCATGTCTGGATGCAGGTCTGGAGTCTGATCAGCTCTACCGAAGAACCCAGGACAGGACCTTCTCTTTCCAGGAGGTAAGCCGTGTGGGGATTCCGGATCGAAATTTGGGGGCCGCCACCAATTTGAAGTCGCGCGGCTTGGTGATGTAAAACCACCCCGATTGCCACCCCTTTATGGTATCCACATAGGTGCCCTCGAGCTAGGTGACATTAGGCATCTTGCCCACCATGGCGCCTCCGCACTCTGCTTGCTGGCCACCCACCACCTTCGGTTTGACATTGAAGGTTTTCAGCCATAGGCCGAAGTGGGGCCTGATGCGGAGGAAGGCCTCGCACACGACGATAAATGCCGAGATGTTGAGGATGAAATTGGGGGCTAGATCATGAAAATACAGCCCATAGTAGCACATGAGCTCGTGGACAAACGGGTGGAGGGGAAATCCCAGTCCGCGGACAAAATGGGTAAGAAAAACTACCCTCTCATGGGGTTCGGGCGTCGGGATGATCTGCCCCGCATCTGGAAGCCGGTGCGCGATATCCGCGGCCAGATATCCGGCTTCCTGTAACTTTTTGATGTTCTCCTCCGTTGCCTCCTGCTCTAGACATGCTTGGAGTGGTTTGAGAAGAAGAACGCGAGCTTGGGAGCTAGAGCTCGAGTGTGCGGGAATGGGTAAGCGAGGAGGAAGAAGGCGTGGGTGAAAAAGTAAATCCTTGTCCCTTTATAAGGGCGGAAGAGGTGATGTGTCTCCCCACTTGCCTGGTAAAACCGCTTATTCCCCAGGCGCCGTAATTGATGGTGCGGTTGGGTTACCCACGTCCGTATTGATGAGAATCCCGTGATAAGGGGAACACGATCTCTGCTTTGACAAGACGTGTCAAGAAAACCGCCTCGCGATATGTGCAGAGCTGGTTGAGAAAACCGGTTCGAATAATAACCAGACCATGGCGTACTGTCATGCTATCAAAACATGTCAGCAGATTAGATTTGTGGAAATATTATTCTCTCTATGGTGGTATGTGGAACTTATTTTGCAGGGCCGGACACTATCCTTGTATTCAAAACTCTTCCATGATGTATGTGGAGGAGGAACCCGCCTTGCAATGTCGAACACAACACTGCGCGCCGAACTCATCATCATTGAAGCCTGGTTCAGGGGCTACTGAGGGAGTCCTGGGTTAGGGGGTCTACGGACAGCCAGACTATATCCTTTGGCCGGACTGCTGGACTATGAAGTTACAAGATTGAACACTTTGTAATGTGCCCGGATGGGACTCTACTTGGCGTGGAAGGCAAGCTAGGCAATACGGATATCTATATCTCCTCCTTTGTAACGATCTTGTGTAACCCTAGCCCCCTCCCGTGTCTATATAAACCAGAGGGCTTTAGTCCGTAGGACAACATACAATCATACCATAGGCTAGCTTCTAGGGTTTAGCCTCTCTGATCTCGTGGTAGATCAACTCTTGTACTACTCATATCATCAAGAACAATCAAGAAGGACGTAGGGTATTACCTCCATCAAGAGGTCCCGAACCTGGGTAAACATCGTGTCCCCTGCCTCCTGTTACCATCCGCCTTAGATGCATAGTTCGGGACCCCCTACCTGAGATCCGCCGGTTTTGACACCGACAGTTACATCGATGCAAGTTTTGACACTGATCCAGATGACTCTAAGTCTCAATCTGGATACATATTGAAAGTGGGAGTGATTAGCTAGAGTAGCTCGGTGCAGAGCATTGTTTACATAGAAATTTGCAAAGTACATACGGATCTAAATGTGGCAGACCCGTTGACCAAAACATGATCACACCTTAGTACTCTTTGTGTATTAATCACATAGCGATGTGAACTAGATTATTGACTCTAGTAAACCCTTTGGGTGTTGGTCACATGACGATGTGAACTATAGGTGTTAATCACATGGTAAATTTCCTATTTATTTCCTTATTTTTATTATTCATGCTAGAATTGTATTAACCATAAACATAATACATGTGTGAATACATAGACAAACAGAGTGTCACTAGTATGCCTCTACTTGACTAGCTCGTTGAATCAAAGATGGTTAAGTTTCCTAGCCATAGACATGAGTTGTCATTTGATTAATGGGATCACATCATTAGGAGAATGATGTGATTGACTTGACCCATTCCGTTAGCTTAGCACTTGATCGTTTAGTATGTTGTTATTGCTTTCTTCATGACTTATACATGTTCCTATGACTATGAGATTATGCAACTCCCGTTTACTAGAGGAACACTTTCTGTGCTACCAAACGTCACAACGTAACTGGGTGATTATAAAGGTGCTCTACAGGTGTCTCCAAAGGTACTTGTTGGGTTGGCGTATTTCGAGATCAGGATTTGTCACTCCGATTATCGGAGAGGTATCTCTGGGCCCACTCGGTAATACACATCACTTAAGCCTTGCAAGCATTGTAACTAATGAGTTAGTTACGGGATGATTTATTACGGAGCGAGTAAAGAGACTTGCCAGTAACGAGATTGAACTAGGTATTGAGATACCGACGATCGAATCTCAGGCAAGTAACATACCGATGACAAAGGGAACAACGTATGTTATTAAGCGGTTTGACCGATAAAGATCTTCGTAGAATATGTGGGAGCCAATATGAGCATCCAGGTTCCGCTATTGGTTATTGACCGGAGACTTGTCTCGGTCATGTCTACATAGTTCTCGAACCCGTAGGGTCTGCACGCTTAAAGTTCGATGACGGTTATATTATGAGTTTATGTGATTTGATGTACCGAAGGTAGTTCGGAGTCCCGGATGAGATCGGGGACATGACGAGGAGTCTCTAAATGGTCGAGACGTAAAGATCAATATATTGGACGACTATATTCGGACATCGGAAAGGTTCCGAGTGGTTTCGGTATTTTTCAGAGTACCGGGGAGTTACGGGAATACGGGGGAAGAAGTATATGGGCCTTATCGGGCTTTAGGAGAGAGAGAGAGAGAGAGAGAGAGAGGCAGGCCGCGTCCCCCCCCAATGACTAGTCCGAATTGGACTAGGGGGAGGGGCAGCGCGACCTCCTTCCTTCTCTTCCCACTTCCCCTTCCTTGTCTCCTACTCCTACTACTTGGAAGGGGAGGAATCCTACTCCCGGTGGGAGTAGGACTCCTCCAGGGCGCGCCATAGGGGCCGACCCTCTCCCCCTCCTCCACTCCTTTATATACGTGGCCAAGGGGCACCCCATAGACACAACAATTTATCCCTTGGATCTCTTAGCCGTGTGCGGTGCCCCCCTCCACCATAATCCACCTCGGTCATATCATGGCGGTGCTCAAGCGAAGCCCTGCATCGGTAGAACATCATCATCATCATCACCACGCCGTTGTGCTGACAGAACTCTCCCTTAAAGCTCGGCTGGATTGGAGTTCGAGGGATGTCATCGAGTTGAACGTGTGTAGAACTCGAAGGTGTCGTGCGTTCGGTACTTGATCAGTTGGATCGTGAAGACATACGACTACATCAACCGCGTTGTGCTAATGCTTCCGCTTTCGGTCTACGAGGGTATGTGGACACACTCTCCCCTCTCGTTGCTATGCATCACCATGATCTTGCGTGTGCGTAGGATTTTTTTTTGAAATTACTACATTCCCCAACAAGAAGAGGAGAAGCGAATGTTGGATATCTCAGTTTCATTACTTGCAGAGTAGCATAGCACCACATGTAGTCATAGTCTAGGTTTAGATTCGAACCAGCTACATGAGCACGTCTCTCTTTTTTCTAAAACTCAACAATGTCTCTTTATTGCTACACTAGCTTGTTCTGTACGCTTTATCAAGTCTTTAATTTTCTTTCTTTTTTGCGAGGAAGGAAGGATGACAAAATTGAGAGTTCCTGGGACTCGAACCCAAGACCTCTCAGTTGAAAACAAAGGGTGCTAGTCACTTATGTGGTGAATGTTCCCTAGGAGGAGGACGGCAGACGAACGCATTTTCCTTGCAGTTTTAGTTGTGATGCAAGATCGAATGGTCGCAGTTTCGGGAATGTTATCAGGTGAACGAGCCCAATTTTTCTTTTCTTCCTATATATAAAAAAGTATGCTACTTGGTGTCAGCTTATTCAACAAACGATTGTACCCACCTTGACCGTTGGATTGGCATTCAACGTCTGTCATGTTTCTTCAGTCTCTTCTTCCTCCAGCCGCCAAAGCCAAACCAGCGCCGAAGGGACTGCCTGTTCCCGCCTCCCACGGCGGGCTCTGCTGCCACGCACACATCGTGGCTACATCGCACCCTAAAACTCTGCGCATCTTCCCAGGCTCCTGTTCGTTCACGTCCAAGGCCTCACCATCGTCCTCCGCCTTGGTTCGCTCGCCGCGGCGCCGCTCTTCGGTGTTCTCAACATGGTCAACAATCGAGAGGAATAAGGAGATGAATGTACATGGTGAGGATGACAGTAGGGACCCAGGAGCTTGTGCAATAATTTCGTTTTTTCGGGACGGAGAAGGGTATCAAATGGGTTGTTCGGGAGTTGTGGCCCGTCTAGCATATGACCAGCCCATTTTTTTTCTTTCTGAAAATGGCTAGCCCAGCTATTTTGTTTTTTGCAAAATAACCAACGTAGGCCTACTTGTTTTTCCATGCCCTGCTGGGCCGGAAATCTTTCAGAACGAGGAGGGATGCATTTTGCCTAGAAAATGGGCTATAAGTAATAAGAAATGGGCTATAAATAATATTAAATGGGATGTAAAATGAAAAAATACAGTAAACAGGCAATTAGTTCCAAAATACTTTTTTCTTTAGGATTTTGATATTTTAAATTTCATTGTTTTTGTGCGGGTAAAATTTCATTAGAATTAAATTAAGGTATGTTTAGTTTTTAAATTAATTTGAATCTGGCTAGAAATTTCAGGCTGTATGCTATTTTGGACAGATTTGGAGGCTGACTTGTGGGTCTACTAGGTTAACGTGTACAAAAGGCTTTGTCAACTTAGTCCACAAACGATTCTAGCAGCAGTGACCGTTGGATGTTAATCCAACGGCCGCTGCTTCTTTAATATCTTATCTTCTTGCTCCAGCCGCCCAAACCAGCGCCGGTGGGACTGCCTGCTCCCGCCTCCCTTGGCCGGTTATGCTGCCGCACAGGCCGCACCGCCCCACCCTACTCCATTGCTGGCCAGGCCATTCCTCTACTCACCCACACCTCCTGTTATTTTCCGACGACGGCAGCCAGGCCAGTAAACCCTCGTACTCCCCACCGCATGGGCAACCACTGTCGAGTCTTCCTCGGCTCCATGTCATTCCCTTCCTAGGCCTCGTTGTTGTCCATCGGACGTGGACTGTACGTGGAGAGGCTGACAGTTGGGTCCACGGCTGCACATAAGGAAATGCCTCCTTATTATGCGCAAAATAATGATTCCTCCACCTGACATCTGGAACCCACCGGAAG
>NC_041382.1:268210982-268231098 GCF_002162155.2 Triticum dicoccoides | reverse complement strand
GCACGCAAGGAAGTGCCTCCTTATTACGCACAAAAAAATGAATACTCCCCCTGCTAGCTGGGACCCAGCATAGTGGGAGGATGACATGTGGGCCTACTAACTTGTCGGGGACGGAGGGCTTTGTCAACTTAGTCAATATGAATGCTTCAAGCTCCAGGACCGTACAATGTCCATCCAACGGTTGTAGTGTTTCTTCAACCTCTGGTCTTCTTGCTCCAGCCGCCCAAAGCAGCACCGGTCGTGCCGCCTGCTCCTGCCTCCCGTGAACGGCTGTGCGGCCGTGGAGGTCTCACCGCCCCTACTACTCCCACCGCTGGCCAGGCCCTGCAGCGACGGCAGCCTCACACCGCAGCCGAACCAATGAACCATCGTACTCCTCTCCGCGTGGGAATCCACTGCCGCGTCTTCCCCGGCTCCGCATCGTCCCCTTCCCAGGCCTCGCAGTTGTCCACCGCCTAGGTGCTCTCGGCGCGATGTGGTCAATGTGGTCAAAGAACGACTTCCATCGGAAGAGTACTGTACATGGAGAGTGTCGTTGTCAAAACTGGCAGATCTCGGGTAGGGGGTCCCGAACTGTGCGTCTAGGATCGATGGTAACCGGAGGCAGGGAACACGAAGTTTTACCCAGGTTCGGGCCCTCTTGATGGAGGTAAAACCCTACGTCCTGCTCGATTTATTCTTGATGATATGGGTATTACAAGAGTAGATCTACCACGAGATCAAGGAGGCTAAACCCTAGAAGCTAGCCTATGGTATGATTGTTGTATATATTGTATAGCTATCGACTAGCCTGGCCTCGGTTTATATAATGCACCGGAGGCCTAGGATAACAAGAGTCCTAGCGGAATACGCCGGTGGGGAGAAGTCCTTGTCTTGATCGCCAAGTCTTGTGGAATCTTCCTTGTATGCGGTAGCCGTCCGAACTGGCCCATGAGTATACGGCCACGGGGGTCCTCGGCCCAATCTAATAGATCGGGAGATGACGTGGTGAGTACCCCCTAGTCCAGGACACCGTCAGTAGCCCCCTGAACCGGTCTTCAAGTTAGGGACGCTCCTCGATTCTTCCGAACTGTTCTTCATCTTCGGTTGCCGGTCTTGAAAACTGGTTCAACAAATCTTCTTTATCTTCGATCTTGAGGATCGCCGAAATGCATTCGACGAGTTTACACGTCGGGTATACGAGGAGCCCCTTTAAGTTTCCTGCCTTTATCAATGCCTTGTTTATTTTTATGCCACACCTCGTGGTTGAAGTTGTTCCCGGGAGGCAGGGTCCTCTTGCGTCCGAGCTCCAACGCCGGACTGCATTCGAGGTATCTTTTGCAGTCGAGCACCAACGCCGGACCGCTTCCCAGCTCTAGCGCCGGAATGTATCCGAGCTCCAATGCCGGACTGTATATCCGAGCTCCAACACCGAAATATATCCGAGCTCCAACGCCGGACTGTGTCCAGGCTCCAATGCCGGACTATATCCGAGGTGTCATATCACCTTGGTTCAAAAAAGTTGAAGGAGTTTAGCCGAGCTTAATGCCGGAAATGCCCTCTATGGAGCCAGCCACTAGCGCCTGAGCTTTATGCCGGACTGCTTCCGAGGTGGTGCACCACCCCGACTATGGGCCGATTTTTTGTCAATATTTTTTATTGGTGCAATTTATTCTCTGCCGAGATATATAGCCAGTAGCCCTCAAGGTGTGTATCGGTCTAAAACCCGAGATGCACATGAAGGATGACATAAAACCGTTGATCCTAGTAGCCGCTGAGACTCAGGTTGATTTGCAAAATCGGCCTGAGGATCAAGTCCTAGCTCGGCAGAATACTTCGGGACACAAAAGCGGCATGCTCAGTCCTCAAGACTCAGGTTGGGTGCGGCCGACCAACCTGAGGATCAAAATCTCCTCGGAAACTATATTGCACATAAAATTTTCTGCATTGGACAAGAAATGCAGTAGCCCCCGAGACACTGGCCGGGTGGCAACACCAGATCAGGGGATCGATGTGCCCCTTTAATATTTGTAAATAATAAGCCCGAAGCCCAGTAGCCCCCGAGCCTTAATGCGGGCACGGGTGGCCGAATTAAGGATCAATATCCATAATAAAATCACAAATTATGTGTAATGACTCTATGTATCCAAGTACTTTACGTCATTAATGCTCGGATCCGCATTGTACAAAACTTTGTTGACCGACCATCGGCTTCCACCTCCTTGGCCGGTAGCCGAGGAGTGTTTGTCCTACTTTATAAAGCCTTTATGAGGGCAAAGATTTACGACAAACAAGGCAATCTGGCCACACGGTTTTATAAAGAAAGGTACGCAGAGAGATATGTTATATTACTATTTAACAGAAGAAATGTATTCCAAAGAAAATAGTCCCGCTATCGGTTCCTTTCTTTGGGTTGTCATGCTAAGCATGATCATTAAACCTCAGCTTTAATGTAAGAGCAAAATATTGAGGATTTAGTTTGGGAGGCCAGTTAATAGCCCCCGGTAGTGTTCGGCGACAGTCGGGGTCAAGCCGTAAACACTTCGGCCAATGTTATGAACGGCCCATCATTTAACATAGTCATCGGATCGCTGACCAGTTTACGCTTATTGTGAAAGTCAGTTTTTGGCTTTCTCCACTAAGGTGCTTAACCATGTGAGCTGGAAGCACAATCGCAGTGGTTCTCCCTTTGCACACCTAGCCGAACAAAACGGAACGTAGGAAGCAAGTGCAGGAGCCGGGCAACCCAACTATTGACCGAAGACACAATTCGAAACCGATGCATATATAGCAATATCTGAGAATGTTTTTGCCGAATCCCTAAAGGTGTCCAGCGTTGCACTATGAGACTAATGCTGGAAAAGCACAAATAGTTTAAAAGTGCCAAAAAGCTTGGAAAACCAAGAAACGTTAGTAAAAACATGACGTCCGAACAAGATCAAGTGTTCGGTGCCAATCCGAAAATTGGTCTTAGAAAAAAGAAGTGCTTCTGTCGTCCTTTAACATGACACATCCTATCTCAAGACTTCGAGCGGGTCAGCCTACGGCTTTAACCTCCTATCCCGAGGGCGGAGTACTTCTCATTAGGCCAGTTTAGCAAACTAAACTCTAGCGGCTTTGAGAGAGAAATTAGGCTCCCCGGCTAGTGACCGCACACTCGCGTCAAAGAAAGGAGTGATAAATAATAATAATAGAACTTTGCAACGACTGAGAAGAAGAACACTTATTATAAAATGGCTCAAATAAACTTAAGAGCCCCCAAGTGACTTGGGTAGAAGAATGATTGCATGTACCGAAGTACTTATATCATATCTATGTTCAACCGAACTTTAAGCGCGTCTTAACCGATCGTCGGCTTCTCCCTCTTCGGTTAAGGACCGAAAAGTGTTATGTACTCCATCGGTCGAGAATATCGACGGTGTTTCCAATAACCAGGCAGTCAGGCCATAAGGCTATAACAGACAAAGCGCGCTCAGGGAACTTATGCTATATTACTGCGAAGAGTAAGAAGCATCTTCGAAGAAAATAGTACCCCCACCGATACCTTTCTTCGGTGCTCATTGTTATTATGAGACTTGTGCAATAGATTTTTTGTACTCATGAGTTCCGTTGTGTGCCGACCATCATTGAATAACTATAAGAGCACTAGCTTTCGGCTTCACCCAGTCTGAGGTCCGGCTCGGGTGACCCGATCGTGAGAATCGCAGAGGTGCTCCCTTTACTCCCTAGTCGAACAATCGGGAACGTAGGGGTAAACACAGGAGCGAGGCAACCCAGCTTGCAAATCTCTTAAGTCAATGTGGTGCATATTGTGGCGTAATACACGAACAAGGAACGAAGCCATACAAGTATAATCATATGCAACAGGAAAAGCTTCATAAAGGAAGCCCCCAAGTAAACGTGGTATTTGAATTTATGCGTCACAAACAAAGTTTGGACAAGGAAATTTTTTAGAAGCAACTTTTTTCCAAAAAAGTATAATGCTTGGTTGAACTGAACACAAGTTAGAAATTAAAGCTTTGAGCATGAAAGCGACTTAGCTGGTTAATGCGTTCGGTATTGATGACGCGGTCCGAGCTTGATGCGGGGCAAGGTTCCATCCCCCAAGCTGGTCCCGAGATGGCGGAGCGGAGAGCTCGACACGCCGAAGTGGTGACATAGCACGGTCAATGCAGACCGGCAGGGTGACGCCGAAGTCCCCGGATCATTTTCCTGTGCACAAAAAATAGTGCAAACCAGAGATAATAGTAATAATGATAATTAAAAAATGTTGCATAATAAATAATTTATGCAAACTGAGAAATAGAAGAAATATGGCCTGGCTCCGAAGTCAATGTCGATGCAGGGCGTCGGCGTGATGTAGTAAAGGCGTGGCAAAGCCTGAATTCACAGGTCGGTCCGAGCTCCGGGTGCGGCGTTCGTAGAACTATGTACGAAAACAGATCGAACCACCACGCGACCGTCGTTAATGCGGTCACCATTTGATAGACCTGTGTACATATCATGGACAAACTAGAGTAATAATTCCTTGGGAAAAATGAACCCAAACAAACAAAAATACTGGGGTTAATAGCACCTGGTTTATTTGTTATAGCAATCCGAAGGAAGGTGATTCCCAAAATTGGGACTCGCTCCGCACACCCATTGCCTGATGGGCGATAAAACGACGGCATGGCAATGCTGGTAAAGGTTGACTCGCCGAGGCAAAGCCCTCGGCTCAGCTAATGTGACGGAGCTGGTCAGCTAGTGACGCCGAAGTGTCCGGAGTAGGTTGATGAAGAGATGGCGAAGCCCCCGGTCCAGCCGAGATGTCGAAGCCTCGATGTCAGCCGATGAGTCGAAGTAGGTCGGCGTGACAGACACCAGCTTGAAGAAGCAATAGTGCGGCCCTGTCGATGCAGGTCGTGACGTGGTCGATGCCGCTTGATGAAGCGACCGTGCGGCGATGCCGGTATGCCCGCTCCGTGTAATCCATGGGGCGGCGATGTTGATGATGATTTATCCTTCGCGATGCCGGACTCTTGTTCGGTTTACCGAGATGATGATCCGAAGAAGTTGAGCTCGGCTCAACAAAGTGACGTCGTGTCTAGCGCAGGTCGGCAGCCGTGGAGTAATATTGCCGGACTGGTTTGACACCAGCATGATGTTGAAGATCATGTTCAAAAGATCTTACAGTTAGTGGGATGTGTTCGGGAACAAAACACAATACCCCATACAAAACTTCCTTCAAAAGGGATGTCCGAAATCCTGTTCATAAAAAAGATGAAATCGGGTCGGATTCGTTTTCGCGCAGAAAACAGATCCGAAAAGTGATGCACTAATTGGAAGGTTCCCGGAGTTTGGACGGTCGGATCGAGCCGAAATGTTGAGAGGTGGTAGATATAGGAATTCCGCAGCCGATCAACGGTTGGATCTTCCAAAGGACGTCCGAGCTAGAAGCTAGACACCACGCCCTAAACTCATCCAAATTCCCGTCCAGATTTGACAGGGCACCGGTATATCATGGATTGCTAGAGATTCCACCATCGGAACTCGAGGAAATTTTCCAGGGTTGTTGCAGACTCAATTCTGCACAATTCCACCAAAGCGATCGTCAAAGCGATACTCGAGGAGGTGGTGCTGGCAGATACGAGTTCGCTGTCCAGAAAAACAGCACGGTCGCTTGAGGGCAATGTTGACGTTGAGCCCCCGAGCTCCATAGATGATTCCTCCGTGATCTTGATAGAGATCGTAGTTGATGTTTGATGAAGGCCCTCGTCCGGACATGGTGATCCGAACACGGGGCGCAATTCTTGGTCGAACCTAGGTGACCAGTCGAGCTGGTGACGAAGATGCCGAAGTCGCAGTTGATCTGCAGGCGAGCCATCGATCCTTTTGTCGATCACACAGCGGAACTCTCAATGAAAGCACCAATGTCGGTGTCAAAACCGGCGGATCTCGGGTAGGGGGTCCCGAACTGTGCGTATAGGATCGATGGTAACCAGAGGCAGGGAACACGAAGTTTTACCCAGGTTCGGGCCCTCTTGATGGAGGTAAAACCCTACGTCCTGCTCGATTTATTCTTGATGATATGGGTATTACAAGAGTAGATCTACCACGAGATGAAGGAGGCTAAACCCTAGAATCTAGCCTATGGTATGATTGTTGTATATATTGTATAGCTATCGACTAGCCTGGCCTCGGTTTATATAATGCACCGGAGGCCTAGGATAACAAGAGTCCTAGCGGAATACGCCGGTGGGGAGAAGTCCTTGTCTTGATTGCCAAGTCTTGTGGAATCTTCCTTGTATGCGGTAGCCGTCCGAACTGGCCCATGAGTATACGGCCACAGGGGTCCTCGGCCCAATCTAATAGATCGGGAGACGACGTGGTGAGTACCCCCTAGTCCAGGACACCGTCAGAGAGACTAACAGCTGGGTCCACGGCCGCAGCAAGGAAGTGCCTCCTTATTACGCGGAAAATAATGATTCCTCCACCTCACAACACGGACCCACCGGACGGGCCATCGTATTTCACGAAAAAACATATCCCCCCTGACCATTGAGACCCACCAGCTATATCTTCGCACGCAAGGAAGTGCGTCCATATTACGGGGAAAAATGATTCACCCCCTGACTGCTGGGACCCACCAGCTACATCTTCGCATGGAAGGAAGTGCTTGACAGTCGGGCCCCACCTGGTTGAAGCGTACGTAGCGTTATCATTCTGGTCGCGAACGTGTACGTACATACTGGTCAATGTAGGGGCGTGCACGTGTCGTAGTAGAGGCGCACATGTAGCATGTACATGTACGTACAACGACCAGGGTGCAAGAAAGAAAATACGGCCACGTACATACATAGGGGCGGGGTCTCGAACGCCTACTCGTGCATACGTACTATCAGGGCTTTTGTACATGGCTGGGTCGAAAACGGAGAAGCTGCGCCATCGTCGTGTTCATGGGGAGGCAACTGGCTGGGTCAGAACGGAATGCGTCGTCATGTTCATTGGGAGCCAACCGGCTTGGACGGAACAGCCGATGGAAACGAGGCCTGGCATACCGCAGAACGGAGGAAACGGCCTTGTGTTCGACCGGCCATGGTCGAAACAGGATCTTGCTCATCGGGAGGGGTCTGGCATACCAAAAAATGGAGGAAACGGACCTCCTATGGTGGAAACAGGGTCCTGGTGATCGGGAGGGGTGTGGCATACCACAAAACGAAGGAAACAGACTTGTGTTGGAGTGCTACGGTCGAAACGGGGGTCCTGTTCATTGGGAGGGGTGTGGCGTACCACAAAACGGGACTCCACGGGATACTGTTCATCTCCACCGTCGACCTCCTATAGCCTCCACGGCCTATTGTTCATCCACCGTCGACCTCCTCCAGCCTCCAGGGCTCCTGTTCATCCAGCCTCCACCGCGCGCTCCTCCACTGGCTACTGTTCAACCAACCCTCTCCACAGGGTCCTGTTCAACCACCCCTCAACGGGCTACTATTCATCCAGCCCTCCATCGGCTACTATTCAACCAGCCCTCCACGGGGTCCTGTTCATCCAGCCCTCCACGGGGTCATGTTCATCCACCCCTCCACGGGGTCCTGTTCATCCACCGGCTCAATCGATCGGCGTACTGTTCATGCAGCGGCAACGACCTCTACTACCACGGGGTCCTAGTCATCCAACCCCCCCACCGGGAACTATTCATCCAAACCCCCAACAACACCCACTGTTCATCCAGAGGCAGCATCGATCGACTTCAGTTAGCAGCAGTAGCGAAGGAATCACTCGAGTTCAGTTAACAGGAAGGGATCGATCGCTCAGGTTCAGTAACGTAGCTAGTGCAATTGCTTGGGTTCAGTTAGATCCCAACGCCTCATACACACGCGCGTACGTATGAGAGAAACGCGCATCGCTCGGCCCCCGACCACCCACTGTAACCGAGAACTCCCTGATATTTTCCTCGCCCTTGCTTCTACCACGGTTTTTTCTGTCATGGACGGCCCAAAGAATGTCATGCAGTGGCGTCTCTGACCCGCCCAGGACGAAAAGCCCATTTTCTTTCATGATTTTTTGTCATAGAAATAGGAGCCCACCACATCTATGATGATACCGGGTTTTGTCACAATCATCAAAATACTTCCCATAAACAGAAAAGTCATCCATGAAATCCTCAACAATCTTTTCACAAAAATCAGAGAATATAGCAGTCATACATCTTTGAAAGGTAGAAGGTGCATTACATAAACCAAAAGGCATACGTTTATAAGCATAAGTTCCAAAAGGACAAGTAAAGGTAGTATTTTCTTGACCAGGTTGAGAGACAGGTATTTGTGAAAAGCCAGAGTATTCATCTAGAAAGCAAAAGTGTGTGTGCTTAGATAATCTTTCAAGAATTTGATCAATAAAGGGCAAGGGGTAATGATCTTTTCTAGTTGCTTTGCTTAGTTTCTGTAATCACTTACCATTCTATAGCCTGTAACAATTCTCTGTGGAATAAGTTCATTTTTATCATTAGGAACAACAGTAATACCTCCTTTCTTAGGGACACAATGAAGCTTTAAGATTTCCGTTCTTACCACTTCCTTCATTTTTGGATTCAACCAACGTTGGTGATCAACAACGGGTTTAGCATCAGGTTCCATATTAATTTTGTGCTGACATAGAGTGGGACCTATGCCCTTTAAATCATCAAGAGTATATCCAATAGCAGCCCGATGTTTCCTTAGAACT
This sequence comes from Triticum dicoccoides, assembly GCF_002162155.2. Taxonomy (NCBI): domain Eukaryota; kingdom Viridiplantae; phylum Streptophyta; class Magnoliopsida; order Poales; family Poaceae; genus Triticum; species Triticum dicoccoides. Next base: position 268,222,410 of record NC_041382.1, on the reverse strand, counting down.
TTCAATAATCTTTCTTCTTCATGTTCTGAAAGGTTAGCACTAATAATAACAGGATATATCTTCTTTTCATCGAGATAAGCATATTTCAAAGTGTTTGGCAATTGTTTTAATTCAAACACAGGATCGCCTTGAGGTGGAGGAGGACCTCCCAGAGTTTCAATAAGCAAATTGTGTTTAAGCAGAGGACGTTGTTCAAAGAAAACCTTATCTATTTCATTTCTTTCATGCATATGTAAATCATTTTCATGGTCTAGCAAATATTGTTCTAAAGGATCGGTAGGTGGAACAGCAATAGAAGCAAGAATAATTAATTCATCTTACTAGGCAATTATTTTTCATGATGATTTCTACTAAACTTGGAAAAATTAAAATCATGAGACTCATCACCAAAGCTAACACCGACAGTTTGTTTCTTACAATATATCTTAGCATTAACTGTATTCAAGAAAGGTCTACCAAAGATAATGGGACAAAAGTCATCATGTGGGGAACCAAGAACAAGAAAATCAGTAGGGTATTTTATTTTCCCACACGAGACTTCAACATCTCTAACAATCCCAATTGGTGATATGGTGTCTCTATTAGCAAGTTTAATAGTAACATATATTTCTTCTATCTTAGCAGGTGTTATTTCTTTCATGATTTCTTCATATATAGAGTACGGAATAGCACTCACACGAGCACCCATGTCACATAAACCATGATAAGAGTAATATCCTATTTTAACTGAAATAACAAGCATGCCAACAACAGGTCTATGTTTATCTCTTTTATCTGGTTTAGCAATTCTAGCAGATTCTTCACAGAAGTAAATAACATGCCCATCCATATCTTCTTCTAAGAGATCTTTAACAATAGGAATACTAGGTTCAACTTTAATTTGTTCATCAGGTTTAGGTGTTCTAATATAGCTTTTGTTAACCACAGTTGAAACTTTAGCATGTTCCTTAATCCTAACAGGAAAAGGTGGTTTCTCAATATAAGCAAAAGGAACAACTGGATCAACATTATAAAGTATAGTTTCCTCTTTGACTGGTACTGGTTCTTTAATTTCTTATTTAATAGGTAGGTGATATTTAAACCACTTCTCCTTAGGGAGTTCATCATGAGTTGCAAATGATTCACAAAAGGAGGCTACTATGTCAGAGTCAAGTCCATATTTAGTGCTAAACTTTTGAAAAGCATCGGTATCCATAAAAGATTTAACACAATCATACTTAAGTTTAATGCCTGACTCTTTACCTTCGTCGAGTTCCCAATCTTTAGAGTTGCGTTTAATTCTTTCAAAAAGAACCCACTGGAATTCAATAGTCTTCTTCATAAATGAACCAGCACAGGAAGTATCAAGCATGGTTTGATCATTACGAGAAAGTCGAGCATAAAAATTCTGGATAATAATTTATCTTGAGAGCTCATGATTGGTGCATGAATATATTATTTACATAAGCATCCCCCAAGCTAGAGTGATATTTTCTCCTTCACGAGGCCAAAAATTATATATATAATTCCGATCATGATGAACTAGATGCATAGGATATTTTTTTGGTGGAACTCCAACTTCAAACGATTCCAATTCCATAATCCAATATCATCACGTAGCCCATACCATGCCAACACTTTGAACTTCAAAGATAAAGAGAAAACCTTTCTCATAACTTCATCTACGGGTAAACCTGGAAGCTTAAACAATCCACAAATTTGTTCCACATATATCAAGTGTATATCAGGATGTTCAGTTCCATCTCCTGCATAAGGATTAGCTAGTAGTTGTTCTATCATAACCGAAGGAATTTCATATTCAATATTTTTAGTAGGTGCAGTAGGTTGAGGGGTAGCTAATTGTGGTTCCGGGCAAGGTGAAGATACCCCGAACAAACTCCTCAAAGGATTGTTTTCCATATGTAACAAGTGACAATAAATTTCAGCACACTATATAAATGTTTCCTTACCAAATTCCACTTACCAAAGGCGCTTCACTCCCCAGGAACAGCGCCATAAAATAGCCAAGATGACCCACAAGTATAGGGGATCAATTGTAGCTCTTTTTGATAAGTAAGAGTGTCGAACCCAACGAGGAGCAGAAGGAAATGACAAGCAGTTTCTGGTAAGGTATTGTCTGGAAGTCCTGAAATTGTAAGTATCGAGTAGTTTGATAGCAAGATAATTTGTAACGAGCAAGGGGCGATAATAGTAACAAAAGTGCATCAAGGTAGCCCAATCCTTTTGAGGCAAAGGGCAGTCCGAAACTGTCTATTATGATAAGCAAAGCATCCTTGAGGGTACACGGGAATTTCATCTAGTCACTTTCATCATGTTGGTTTGATTTGTGTTCGCTACTTTGATAATTTGATATGTGGGTGGACCAGTGCTTAGGTGTTGTTCTTACTTGAACAAATCTCCTACTTATGATTAACCCTCCCGCAAGCATCCGCAACTACGAGAAAAGTATTAAGAATACATTCTAACCATAGCATTAAACTTTTGGATCTAGTTGGTCCCTTACGAAATAGCGCATAAACTAGGGTTTAAGCTTCTGCCACTCTCGCAACCCACCATCTAATTGCTACTCCACAATGCATTCCCTTAGGCCCAAATATGGTGAAGTGTCATGCAGTTGACGTTCACATGACACCACTAAGGGAATAACAACATACATACTATCAAAATATCAAACACATATCAAGTTCACATGATTACTTGCAACATGATTTCTCCCGTGACCCAAGAACAAAAGTAACTACTCACAAATGATAAACACGTTCATGATCAGAGGAGTATTAAATAGCATAATGGGTCTGAACATATAATCTTCCACCAAATAAACCATATAGTAATCAACTACAAGATGTAATCAACACTACTAGTCACCCACAAGTACCAATCTATAGTTCCGGTAACAAGATTGCACACAAGAGATGAACTAGGATTTGAGAGGAGATGGTGTCATTGAAGATGTTGATGGAGATTGCCCTCCCCAAGATGGGAGAGTTGTTGGTGATGATGATGACGATGATTTCCCCCTCCGGAAGGGAAGTTCCCCTGGTGGAATCGCTCTGCCGGAGGGCAAAAGTGCTCCTGCCCAAGTTCCGCCTCGAGGCGGCGGCACTTCATCCCGAAAGTCCTCCTCTGAGTTTTTTCTAGGTCAAAATGACTTATATACCAGAAGATGGGCACCGGAGGTGGGCCGCGGAGGTCACAACCCACCAGGGCACGCCTGGGGGGCCTGGTGGCCCCCCTCTGGTGTTTATTGGCTCCAGTATTTCTTAAATAATCCATAAAAATTCTCTGTAAAGTTTCAGCTTATTTGGAGTTGTGCAAAATAGGTGGTCTGACGTAGCTTTTCCAAGTCCAGATTTCTAGCTGCCGGAATTCTCCCTCTTGATGTGTTCCTTGCAAATTATGAGAGAAAAGGCATTAGAATTACTCCAAAAAGTATTGTTATGGATAAAAACATTATAAAAAACAGTAAGAAAACATGATGCAAAATGGATGTAACACACTTCTATGACAACATAGGTAGGGCTATCTTGATTATGTCATAAAATCGTCATGGATGTACATGTATCACAGAAAAGGTGACTAATAACCCACAAGTATAGGGGATCGCAATAGTTTTCGAGGGTAGAGTATTCAACCCAAATTTATTGATTCGACACAAGGGGAGCCAAAGAATATTCTCAAGTATTAGCAGCTGAGTTGTCAATTCAACCACACCTGGAAACTCAATATCTGCAGCAAAGTGTTCAGTAGCAAAGTAATATGATAGTAGTGGTAATGGTGGTAAAAGTTAACAGTAGCAAAAGTAATATTTTTAGTGTTTTCTAGTGATGATAACAATAGCAACGGAAAAGTAAATAAGCGAAGAACAATATATGGAAAGCTCGTAGGCAATGGATCGGTGATAGAGAATTATGCCAGATGTGGCTCATCATGTAACAGTCATAACCTAGGGTGACAGAGAACTAGCTCCAGTTCATCAATGTAATGTAGGCATGTATTCCGAATATAGTTATACATGCTTATGGAAAAGAACTTGCATGACATCTTTTGTCCTACCCTCTTGTGGCAGCGGGGTCCTATTGGAAACTAAGGGATATTAAGGCCTCCTTTTAATAGAGTATCGGACCAAAGCATTAACACATAGTGAATACATGAACTCCTCAAACTACGGTCATCACTGGGAGTGGTCCCGGTTATTGTCACTTCGGGGTTGCCGAATCATAACATATAGTAGGTGACTATAGACTTGCAAGATAGGATCAAGAACTCTCATATATTGATGAACACATAATAGGTTCAGATCTGAAATCATGGCACTCGGGCCCTAGTGACAAGCATTAAGCATAGCAAAGTCATAGCAACATCAATCTCAGAACATAGTGGATACTAGGGATCAAACCCTAACAAAACTAACTCGATTACATGATAAATCTCATCCAACCCATCACCGTCCAACAAGCCTATGATGGAATTACTCACGCACGTCGGTGAGCATCATGAAATTGGTAATGGAGGATGGTTGATGATGACGATGGCAACGGATTCCCCTCTCTGGAGCCCCGAACGGATTCCAGATCAGCCCTCTCGAGAGAGTTTAGGGCTTGGTGGCAGCTCCGTATCGTAAAACGCGATGAATCCGTCTCCCTGGTTTCTTCTCCCCGAAAGTGAATATATGGAGTCAAGGTTGAGGTCGGTGAAGCGTCACGGGGCCCACGAGGCAGGGGGCGCGCCCAGGGGGGCAGCCACGCCCCGCACCCTCGTGGACAGGTGGAGGCCCCCCTGACGTGGATTCTTCTTCGAGTATTTTTATATATTCCAAAATAATTCTCCATTGATTTTCAGGTCATTCCGAGAACTTTTATTTCTACACAAAAATAACTCCATGGCAATTCTGCTGAAAACAGCGTCAGTCCGGGTTAGTTCCATTCAAATCATGCAAGTTAGAGTCGAAAACAAGAGCAAAAGTGTTTGGAAAAGTAGATACGACGGAGACGTATCAACTCCCCCAAGCTTAAACCTTTGCTTGTCCTCAAGCAATTCAGTTGATAAACTGAAAGTGATAAAGAAAAACTTTTACATACTTTGTTTGCTCTTGTTGTTGTAAATATGTAAAGCCAGTATTTAAGTTTTCAGAAAAGATTATGAACTAAGCATATTCACAATAACATTACCGAAAAAGGCTTTCGCCCCGCTTTATCAATAAAGCAAACCGCCAAAGAGCACACATACAAAGTCAAGTCCACACACACAAACCCAGGTCCCACAACAAAGTAAAGAAGTTCAGCTGAGGGCACAACTCAACAAGCCCAAAGAAAAATAAAGGAACAGAACACGCCGAATGAAGAAAACGCCTAGTTTGGTTCCGGCGGCGGGGGCGGAGGCGACAGGCGGACGGCCGTCGAGCGAAGATCGGCGATGAAGGCTGAGATGGCATCGCGGTCCCAAGGGAGGCTAAGCGGCCGCCAAAGCTGCAAGAAACCCAAGTGTTTGAAAAGAGCGTCAGAAGCCCGTCGGAGAGGCGTGCACGGAATCACAAGCTTATTGCGGACAGTCCAGAGGGTCCATGCAAGGACCCCGATCTCGAGCCACCAAATGTGGCGAGATGTCACGGGGGACATCTGGAGTTCGGCAAATAGGTCAGGGAAGTTGGTGTGGCACCAATTTCCACCGACCGCTTCGCGAAAGCAGCTCCAGAGGAACTGAGCGGATACATAGGAGAAGAAAATGTGTTTCGAGTCTTCCGGGACCCCACAAAGTGGGCAGATGCCCGTACCCGGGCCATTCCGCTTGCGCACCTCCACCGCACACAGGATCCGACCGCGAATCCATTGCCACATGAAGATACGGTCTTCAGGGGCAGGTGGATGGACCACACCATCGATAGGGGGAGAGGGGCGGAAGATGGGGCGATGTCCATGTATAGCGACTTGGCGGAGAATTGGCCCAAAGGCTCAAGGCGCCAACGCACCAGGTCAGGGCCACCATCCACCATCGGTTCGTGGAGAGCAACACAGTCAAGCAACTCACGCCACGCGGCGGATTCCATGGGGCCAAAGGCCCGCCGGAAAGCAAGGCGCCCTAAGTCAAGAAGGGCCCTTTCTACAGAGATCACGGGATCGACGGAGATGGAGAAGAGGCCGGGAAAGTGAGCCTCAAAGGGAGTGTCCCCAGCCCAGCGATCGAACTAGAACAGCGTCGATGTCCTGGATCCCACCGAGATGGAGGTCCCATTACGGAGGACCGGGAGAAGCTGGACAATCGACTGCTAGAACTGAGATCCACCAGACTTCTGGCAAAAGGCGAGGGGTTGTCCGCGCAAGTATTTGTTCCAGATGATGTCCAGCCAAAGGCCACCATGCCTTTGCGAGATGCGCCAAAGCCAGCGGGAGAGTAGGGCGATATTCATCCGTTTAGAGCACATGATGCCAAGGCCACCTTGCTCCCGGGGTTTGCAAATGTCAGGCCAACTGACCATATGATACTTCTTCTTGTCATTGTCGCCCGCACAGTAAAAGCGGGACTGGACCTTGGCGATCTCCTTGTGAAGGGTCTCGTGGAGGCCGTAGAAACTCATGAGGAACAAGAGAAGGCTGGAGAGGGAAGAGTTGATGAGGATCGTCCGGGCCGCTTTGGAAAGCCACCTCCCCTGCCATGGCTCGATGCATGTTTGGAGCTTGGCCACGGAGGGGCGCAAGTCTGCGACAGTGAGCCGGGAGTCACTAATCGACGTCCCCAGGTATGTTGTGGGGAAGGAACCCATGCGGCAATTAAGCCTGTTGGCGATGGCCAAAGCCCTGCGGGGGAGTATCCCTTCACCATCACATCACTCTTGGCAAAGTTGATCTTGAGGCCCGACATCTGTTGGAAGCAGAGAAGGAGGAACTTGAGGTTGGAGATATCCGTCTCCGAGCCTTCGACCATGATGATAGTGTCGTCAGCATACTGGAGGATGGAGATCCCGGAGCCACCGGCGTGGTGGGTAGTAATCCCACGAATATGGCCCGTGGCTTTCGCCTTATCAAGGATGGACGCCAGCGCGTTGACGACCATATTGAACAAGAACGGGGAGAAGGGGTCACCTTGTCCGACCCCACGAAGGGTGGGGAAGAAAGGGCCGATCTCCCTGTTTATGTTAACGGCCGTGCGCCCGCAAGTGACCATTTGCATTACTCTCGTGATCCACCGATCGTCGAAACCCTTCCGAAGAAGGACTTCCTGAAGGAAGGGCCAGCTAACTATGTCATAAGCCTTATGGAAGTCAATCTTCAGAAATACTGCCTTGAGGTTTTTGGTGCGAACCTCATGGAGGACTTCATGAACGACTAGGACCCCATCTAGGATGTAACGACCCTTAATGAAGGCCGACTAGTTGGGATGTGTCACACGATCAGCCAGCAGGGTCACCCTATTGGCGTACCCTTTGGCTAGTAACCGGAAGATCAGGTTAATGACAGTGATCGGGCGAAATTGACGGATGTCGGACGCCCCAGGGACCTTTGGGATGAGAGAGATGATCCCGTAGTTGAGGCGTCCGAGATCAATGGCGCCAACGTAGAACTCGTCGAAGATAGCCATGACCTCCGGTTTAATCATGTTCCAGAAGGTCTGGAAGAATTTAACAGGGAGGCCATCCGGACCAGGCGCTGAGGAGGGATTCATGCCCTTGATGGATTCCCAGACCTCCTGCTTGGAGAAGGGGGCCGTAAGGGCCGCGTTCTCCGACTCAGACACCAACTGTGGACCAGCCCAACAATCGGGGGCAAGAGAGAGGCCGCTCCGAGGAGCGGCAGAGAATAAGGATCTATAGAATCCGTCGACATGGGACCGGATGTCGCGAGGGTCATGAAGGAGTGTCTCACCATCCCACAAAAGAGGGATGGTGTTGCGTCTACGGCGGCCGTTGGCAATGGCCTGAAAGTATGCCGTATTTGTGTCGCCCTTCGGGACCCATTTCTAAGCCTCACGGAGGCGCCAATAAGCCTCCTCATCGGTGTAAATCACGGAGAGCTGGTCTTCCAGGTTATACCGGCAAAGCCACTCGTCCGGAGAGAGCCCCACCGCATCAGCGCGTAGGTCAAGGGCCTGGATCATGGATAACAATGCCTTCTTGCGCTCCCGGAGGTCACGACCTAGGTTAGCACCCCACCCCTTCATGAACTGTCATCCGCGCTTCGCGCAGAAGTGCCACGAGTCAATGGCCGAGGGGGACGGGGGTGGGGGTGGGCGCGAGCCTCGATCCACCGAGCGACAACTGCATCAATGAACCCGGTTTTGGAGAGCCAGAAGGTCTCGAACCAGAATCGAGGGGTGATTGGCGGACGCTCATCAACCGAGGAGAGGAGCAGAGGGACATGATCCGAGCCAATCCGGGTGATGGCGCGAAGGGAGGCAAGGGAGCAGTGGAGGTCCCACTCGCAGGACACTAGGACCCGGTCCAAGACGGACTGGGTCGAGGTGGCCTGCCGGTTGGTCCAGGTGAACCTGGCACCAATCCTATCAATTTCGCGGAGACCAAGGTCGGCAATGAAGTCATTGAACATTTGCATCCGAGCATAGCAGACATTAGCATTGCTCTTGTCTTCCGCAACATGAAGGATGTTAAAATCGCCACCCGCCACCACCGGAAGGGAGGCCGCGGAGATCTTCCGCTGGAGCTCCTCGAGAAAGGCGGCAGACCGACTATGGTCTGTCGGCCCGTAGACGATGATGACCTCCCACTTGAAGTTGATAGACCTCTCGAAAAGCTCCATGCTCACAAAGAATTCTCCCCGGTCCATGCTCCCCACCTCAAAGGTGGCATCCTTCACGCCTAAAAGGATGCCACCCGAGTGGCCGGCACTCCCACTAGAAGGGAGCCAATGCCACGCAAAGAGGTGGGAGCTCAGACAGTCAAGATCAGGGAGAGAGAATTCAAGACGCATGGTTTCTTGGATGGCAACTATGTCAATGTGTTCCTCACGCATGTACTCTATGAGTTGACTGCATCGGCCATCATGGCCAAAACCGCGGATGTTCCAAAATAGGGCACACATTAAGGCACCATTGGTGGGCTGCTTGACCCCAGGACACGAGAGGCACTTTGAGCACGGAGGGACGCGGTGTGGGAGCGAGTGCGACCACGGATTTCGACCTCCCCCACCGGGGAGGGGCACGTAACTGCCTCAATGCCGCCGGGGGAGGGGCCTCACCGGCCGAGGGCGGAACAGGAGGCAGAAGGAGAGCCGCACGGGCCTCCGCAAGCCTCCCTTCAAGGATCTCGCGAGCGCGGATAGCCACAATCTGGACTAAGGGGGGCCAACTTCCCCCCTAAAAATGATCGCCAAGTCAGAGGCCACCTTCGCAAGGTTGCCAAGAGGAATCGACTCAAGAGCAGAGAAGGAACAAGACGAAGCTGAAGGGGGAACAATAGGCGTACCTGGCTCCAGGTTCCGAGCAGCAGCACGTATCTCTGCCCGCTCGGTGATGGGCAGAGCCTGACTACCCTCGGGGTGCGCCGCATCCAGCCGAGCACTCCGATGGGATGCAACCACCGGGGAGGAGGCCGACCGGCCTCGGCGCGAGTAGGCGGCGGACCGTGGAGGGGGGGGTTGGGCGGCCATAGGAGTGGTTACCCAAGCCTCCCCATCCGTGGTCAGGGCCCCCTCTGATGAAGCCAGATGAGCGGACACGGAGCAGAAGAGGAGGAGCGGAGACGGGGTCGGAGCCGGTGCCGGGGGCAGCAGGGTCGGAGGAGCCTCGGGGGGGTGGGCTGAGCGGCCACGGGGGGCGACGCCGGAAGGGGGGCGTCAGCCATCGGGGCTACAGCCACCGCAGGGGAGACCACCTGATCGACCAGGGGCAGACTGGGGACCGGAGTATCCGCCGAGGGGAGGACCAACTCCGGACCCAGCGCGACGGGAGCCGCCAAGGAGGGAGAGCGTAGTGAAGAAGCCAGGCAGACGACCAGGCCGATGCTGGAGATATCGCTCGCCTTGGAGGAGGTCGCCGCAGAGGTCGAGGGGCCGCCGAAGGCCTGGCTGAGGGCGACCTGGCGTCCCTTGCCCTGGCGGCAGGAGGAGGGAGCCAGGGGGACGGGGAGCGGGAGTCCTCTGACCCCCCCCCTCATCTGAGCGGTGAGAGCAGCCACAGTGACGTCCGTGGCAGTCCCCATCGGCCCCCAGGTTGCCACCAGGGAGGACGACGTCGAAGAAGCGGGGGCGGCCGACGTGGTTGGGAGGCTCGGGGGAGATCCTGGGGTCAAAGCCCTAGACGTTGAAGAAAACACGGACGGTGGTGCGGAGCTTGGCGGAGTCGAGACACTAGACCTTGACCTCCTCCTATTTGCACAGAGAGAGCTCATCGACCACCACCACCTTGCCCAAGAGACGGGACATCTGGCGGATGACGAGCTCAGAGCGCGCAATATCAGGGAGGCCGGCCACAAGAATCCAAGCGGTGTCAAGAACGGCCATGGCCTGAGCATCAAGGATCGGCTCAGAGATGTCGACAACCAGCTGGTTGAGAGCAAGCGTGATCCGGCCACTATGTGTTGCGTAGCCGTAGCTGATGGCATCGGGGAAGACGACGATGAAGATGTGGCCAGCGGTGGGGGTGACCGCCCAGTCCCACTGGCGACGGTAGATGTGGTTGAGCTCGGCCTCGATCATCTCCAGGGAGGCCACCCCGTCGACCACCGTGACGACCGCCTGGAGGGAGGGGGAGGGAGGCGGCACGTCAGGGACCTCGAGGTGGAAGAAGCCCAACCCCTCGATGTTGTGGCCGTACATCATGAGCTCGGACAACACCGGACGGTCCGGGCATAGGAGGGAAGGGTGCCCCGGATCCTTGCAGAGGTAGCAGCACTGGAGGTTGACGCATTCGACTTGCGAGTGGCCCGCCACCCCGCAATTGAAGCACGGAGGGAGGGGAAGGCGTGAGACGGGTCCCGGAGCGGAAGAGGAGCATGGACCCGGGGGGTAGGGTCGGACTAGGCGCCCCGCCCTATGCCGTGGCGCTTCTTCTTCTTGGCGGGGCCGGAGCATCCACGGGCAGGGCCCCCGCTAGGAGCAGCAGCCGCGGACGAGGGCACGGACGCCACCGCATGAGGTGGCATGTACTTCCGGGTGGGACTGTGCGGAGAGGTCGGTCGAGAAGACCGAGGCGGAGTGGGAGATCGGGCGCGACGGGAAGCAGGGGAGGGCGAGCAGCACCGGGAACGCCAGTCACCCGAGGCAGCCGGACAGGGGGAACGGGATCGTCCTCGTGAGTCGCGGCGGCTCGGGGAGCGGCGGTCCGCGCGACGTCTCTCCTGGAGGTCACGAAGCTCGCGACATAGCTCGTCCTCGCGGTGGAGCGCCTCGAGCGACGGCAAAGGAGGGTTGCGCCAGTCGGATCGCTCGTCGGCGTGGCGTTTGTGCCACACGCCGCCATCATCCCACTCCTGGGGCAT
>NC_041382.1:268162580-268210972 GCF_002162155.2 Triticum dicoccoides | reverse complement strand
GGGACTAGGGGGAGCAGAGGGGATCGATCAATAGCAGGGGCGGCGGACGATGGGACTGGGGGAATCGGGCGGCCCCTGGGGAGCCAGATCGAGGGCACCAGAGAGCTGGGCCTAGGGCACCCAGGTGGCCCAGCTCCCATGGGCCGATCCAGCTGAGGGGGGGAGGCCCAGTCGGCGGGAGCCGAGGGTGGGCCGGGCCAGGGCCCAACACACCCGGCGCGGAGGGGGCCTGGCCCAACAGGCGGCGTGGGTTGCACGCGTGTAGGGTTTCCCCTCCCACAGAAGGCGCCGCCACCGCCGGCGCGGTACCAAAGTGAGCTGGCGACCGGCGAGATGGAGCGAGGGAGGCCGGAAACGGAACGCGGAGGAGCCGAAGGCAGCGATGAACGGCCGGAAGGGCGACAGCTGCCGCACCGGGGGCGAGGGCACATGGCCGCAGCGAGCTGTGGGCGGCGTCGGGGGCGCCACCGGGCCGGCACCGGGCACCGGACGGCAGCAGGAGGAGCGGGCGGCGCCCCTTTCGAAGCGGCCGGCCACGCCCAAGGTCCGAGCGCGCTGGCGGCGAGCAGCCCCGGCCCTCAACGCCGCGCCTTGGCAGCCATCGGCCCAAGACGAGCTCAAGGGCAGCGCCTGCACACGCGACGGCCGCGAGCCGGTGGCAGAACCCCGCTCCTGGGGGGCTGACCCACCGGGCCGGCAGGGCCGCGCGGAGCGGTGCAAGGGGGTGGCGGCCGGAGAGGCAGGCAGGGGGAAGGGAGGCTCGTCGGCCAGATCCACCTAGCGCAGCCGAGGGCGGGGGGACGGGACACGGGGGCCACGGCAGCCGGCGAAGATGGAGGGGACGGAGCCACGAGGGCTGGGGAGGGACAGGCGACGGGAGCGCCGGTGAGGATGCCGGACGTCGCGGTCGGGGGCGCGTTGTCCCGGACATCGCCAGGAGAATCGCCGGAAGTCGAAGCCGCAATCATCCAACGAGTCGCCTGCCCATAATCCACAATAACATTTAGGTCTCATGTTTACTCATATCAATGACATAATCAACTAGCGAGAAACAATAATAATAAATTTTGGATGACAACACTTTCTCAAAACAATCATAATTTGATATAACAAGATGGTATCTCGCTAGCCCTTTCTGAGACTGCAAAACATAAATGCAGAGCACCTTTAAAGATCAAGGACTAACTAGACATTGTAATTCATGGTAAAAGAGAGCCAGTCAAGTCATACTCAATGTAAACTAACAGTAATGAATGCAAATGACAGTAGTGCTCTCCAACTGGTGCTTTTTAATAAGAGGATGATGACTCAACATAAAAGTAAATAGATAGGCCCTTCGCAGAGGGAAGCAGGGATTTGTAGAGGTGCCAGAGCTCGGTTCTGAAATAGATATGAATAATATTTTGAGCGGTATACTTTCATTGTCAACATAACAACCAAGAGATGGCGATATCTTCCATGCTACACACATTAAAGGCGGTTCCCAAACAGAATGGTAAAGTTTATACTCCCCCTCCACCAACAAGCATCAATCCATGGTTGCTCAAAACAACGAGTGCCTCCAACTAACAACTGTCCCGGGGGAGTTTTGATTGCAATTATTTTGATTTGATTTGCATAAAGCATGGGACTGGGCATCCCGGTGACCAGCCATTTTCTTGTGAGTGAGGAGCGGAATCCACTCCTCTTGAGAATAACCCACCCAACATGGAAGATGCGGACAGCCCTAGTTGATACATGAGCTATTCGAGCATACAAAACAGAATGTTTATTTCAAGGTTTAGAGTTTGTCACATACAAATTTACTTGGAACGGCAGGTAGATACTGTATATAGGTAGGTATGGTGGACTCATATGGAATAACTTTGGGGTTATGGGATTGGATGCACAAGTAGTATTCCCGCTTAGTACAAGTGAAGGCTAGCAAAAGACTGGGAGGCGACCAGCTAGAGAGCGACAATAGTCATGAACATGCATTAAAACTAATCAACACCGAATGCAAGCGTGAGTAGGATATAATGCACCATGAACATAAATATCGTAGAGGCTATGTTGATTTTGTTTCAACTACATGCCTGAACATGTGCCAAGTCAAGCCACTCGAATCATTCAAAAGAGGATACCACCCTATCATACCACATCACAACCATTTTAATAGCATGTTGGCACGCAAGGTAAACCATTATAAGCTCCTAGCTAATTAAGCATGGCAAGCAACTATAATCTCTAATTGTCATTGCAACCATGTTTATTCATAATGGACTGAATCAGGAACGATGAACTAATCATATTTACAAAAACAAGAGAGGTCGAGTTCATACCAGTTTTTCTCATCTCAATAAGTTCATCATATAATCATCATTATTGCCTTTCACTTGCACGACCGAATAGTGCGGATAATAATAATAGTGCACGTGCATTGGACTAAGCTGGAATCTACAAGCATTCAATTCAAAAGAGAAGACAAGGTAATATGGGCTCTTTGTTAGATCAACAATAATGCATATAAGAGCCAATTTAACATTTTAATTATGGTCTTCTCCTCTCGACCCCCAAAGAACAAGAAAAGAAATAAAACTATTTACATGAGAAAGCTCCCAACAAGAAAAAGAAGAACGAGAAATCTTTTTGGGTTTTCTTTTTAATTACTACTACAAGCATGGAAAGTAAACTAATTAAAAGCTACAACTAATTTTTTTTGTTTTTCTTAAGGTTTATTAAACATACAAGAAGAAAACATAAAAAGGAAAATAAACTAGCATGGATGATACAGTGAAAAAGTATGAGCACCGACAACTAGCACTGAGTGTGTGAACATGAATGTAAAGCTTAGGCTTTTGGCCTAAGTTGGTCTATGGCCACGGCTGGCCTGGCGGATATACGAAGTAATAGTTGGGGTCGTACTGAGATGCAGCAACTATTGCCTCATGATCTGCCACTTGGAGATGGGACGTCTCCGTCCTCCTCTTATACTCGTCCGGCTCCTCCCTGGTTATAATATGTATCCCTTTTGCCTGAGAGTCAAAGAAAGTAGGACCAGGGAGAGCGACGTGATAGGTGCATCGTCTGTCAAAGATTAGTTGGTACTTGAGGAACTGATCGTTCCTCTCAACAAACTGATGATGAACCATGGCCTCATAATCTAAATAAACAGGAGGCAACTCAATGTCATGCCCATGTATGGGTATATCAAGAAAATTAGCTAGACGGGTTGCATAAATTCCACCAAAGAAATCTCCATGAATACGATTATTATGCAACCTACGTGCAACGATAGCCCCCAAGTTGTATTGTTTATCTCCTAAAACAGCGCTTCTGAGAACGCTAAGATCAGGCACACACATGTGCATGCTTCATCCTTACCATTAATGCATCTACCTATGAAGAGAGCAAAATAATGTATAACAGGAAAATGAATGCTCTCTATGGTAGCTTGTGTTATATCTCTAGATTCCCCCACGGTTATACTAGCAAGGAAATCTGTAAACTCAGATTTGCGAGGCTCACTAGTGCTGCCCCATTGTGGAAGTTTGCAAGCAGTATTAAAATCCTCTAAGTCCATAGTATAAGAATTTACATAAAGATCAAATAGGACAGTTTGAAAATTGCGTGATGATGAAAATTCAAACCTCCTCACAAAGGAATCAGTGAGATAGTGGTACTGGCGGCACTTATCTGCCTCGAAGCTCTCAAGATCATCATTACTCACATATATGTTAAATTATTCCTTGATTCCTGCTCGATCCATAAAGTCCTCTGAAGGCCATTGAGAAGCCCGCACTTGAGCTTCCCTCGGTGGTTCATCGTCGGCATCACGTATTGCGAGCCTGGGTCCTCGCTTCCTTGAAGGACCACCTTGGTACATTTTCATAAACATATTTCTTCCTTTGAAAAATTTCTGAAATTTTAGTAACTTCAAAATAAAAGTGAACCAAACTCAACAATATTTATAGAAACTACTCCTACAAGTGCCTAGAGGCAATATCATGCATCAAAACTACTTTTGACCATATGAATTTGACATGCAAGCTCAAGAACATGGTCACCTAAGCAGCAAAAATATGCCATGAATAAAGCACTAGAACAAAAACTAATTGGACCATTGGAGGAGTCACATACCAAGGAACAATCCCCCAAAGTAGTTTTTTGAATGGAGCTTTGAGCAAGGAGATCGAAAATGGTAGCAAAATGAGCTTGGACTCGGGTTTAAGCTGGCTAGTGATGTTTTTGGGAGGAAGAAGGAATGTGTGGTAGCTGGAATAAGTGGATGGGAGTCACCATGGGCCCACGAGGTAGGGGGCGCCCAGGGGGGTAGGGCGCACCCTCCACCCTTGTGGCCAGGTGCTTGCTCCCCTGCTGTGTTCTCAGTGCCAGATATTCTCAAATATTCCAGAAAAAATCATATTTAAATTTCAGGGCATTTGGAGAACTTTTATTTTCGGGGTATTTTTTTATTGCATGGATAATTCAGAAAACAGACAGAAATTACTATTTTTGCTTTATTTAATATAAATAACAGAAAGTAAAAAGAGGGTACAGAGAGTTGTGTTTTCTAAATTCATCCATCTCATGCTCATCAAAAGGAATCCACTAACAAGATTGATCAGGTCTTGTTAACAAACTCATTCCGAATAACATGGAACCGGAGAATTTTCAAATAACACTAGGTTACCTCAACGGGGATATGCACATCCCCAACAATAAGAATATCATATTTCTTCTTGACAGTAGGAAGAGGAAATTCAAAACCTCCAAAAATAATGGATGGAATTTTTCCAATAGAGTTGATATTGTGGACTTGAAGTTGTTTCCTCGGAAAGTGTACCGTATGCTCATTACCATTAACATGAAAAGTGGCATTGCCTTTGGTGCAATCAATAACAGCCCCTGTAGTATTTCAAAGGGGTCTTCAAAGAATAATAGACATACTATCGTCCTCGGGAATATCAAGAATAACAAAGTCCGTTAAAATAGTAACGTTTGCAACCACAACAGGCACATCCTCACAAATATCGACAGGTATAGCAGTTGATTTATCAGCCACTTGGAAAGATATTTCAGTAGGTGTCAACTTATTCAAATCAAGTCTACGATATAAAGAGAGAGGCATAACACTAACACCGGCTCCAAGATCACATAAAGCAGTTTTAACATAGTTTCTTTTAATGGAGCATGGTATAGTTGGTACTCCTGGATCTCCTAGTTTCTTAGCTATTCCACCCTTAAAAGTATAATTAGCAAGCATGGTGGAAGTTTCATCTTCGGGTATCTTTATTTTATTAGTAACAATATCTTTCTTGTACCTAGCATAAGGATTCATTTTGAGCATATCAGTCAAACGCATACGCAAGAAGATAGGTCTAATCATTTCAGCAAAGCACTCAAAATCCTCATCATCCTTTTTCTTGGATGGTTTGGGAGGAAAAGGCATGGGTTTCTGAACCCATGGTTCTCTTTCTTTACCGTGCTTCCTAGAAACAAAGTCTCTCTTATCATAACATTGATTCTTTGATTGTGGGTTATCAAGATCAACAGCAGGTTCAATCTCTACTTCATTGTCATTACTAGGTTGAGCGTCAACATGAACATCATTATTAACATTTTCACTAGGTTCATGCTCATTACCAGATAGTGTTTCAGCTTTAGAAATAGAAATATCATTGGGTTTCTTAGGTGTGTCAACAACAGGTTCACTAGAAGCATGCAAAGTCCTATCATTTTTCTTTTTCTTCCTCTTGGAAGGACTAGGTGCATCAATAATATTTCTTTGAGAATCTTGCTCAATTCTGTTAGGATGGCCCTCAGGATACAAGGGTTCCTGAGTCATTTTACCACCTCTAGTCATAACTCTAACAGCATTATCATTTTTCTTACTATTCAATTCATTGAGCAAATCATTCTGAGCTTTGAGTACTTGTCCTACTTGAGTGGTAACCATAGAAGCATGTTTACTAATAAGTTCTATTTCACCTTTAACATTAGCCATATAATCACCCAAGTGTTCAAGCATATCAGCATTGTGTTTTAATTCCCTACCAAAATAAGCATTGAAGTTTTCTTGCATAACCATAAAGTTAGCAAACTCATCTAAGCATGGGCTAGCAAACTTAATAAATGGGATTTTAGCTTTATCATATCTATAGAGAGAATTTACCTTTACTACCTGTGTCGGGTTAATAAGACCATGTATTTCTTCAACAGGCGGTAAATTAAGACCATGTATTTCTTCAATAGGAGGTAAATACTTAACATCTTCAGCTTTAATACCTTTTTCTTTCATAGATTTCTTTGCCTCTTGCATATCTTTAGGACTTAGAAATAGAATACCCCTTTTCTTCAGAGTTGGCTTAGGAGTTGGTTCGGGAATTGGATCAGGAAGTGTCCAATTATTTTCATTTGTCAGCATATTATTCAATAAAATTTCAGCTTCATGTGGTGTCTTTCCCTGAAAGTACAACCATCACAACTATCCAGGTGGTCTCTGGAAGCATCGGTTAGTCCATTATAAAAGATACCAAGTATTTCATTTTTCTTAAGAGGATGATCAGGCAAAGCATTAAGAGATTGGAGAAGCCTCCCCCCAAGCTTGTGGGAGACTCTCTTCTTCAATTTGCACAAAATTATATATTTCCCTTAAAGCAGCTTCTTTCTTATGAGCAGGGAAATATTTAGCAGAGAAGTAATAAATCATATCCTAGGGACTACGCACACAACCAGAATCAAGAGAATTAAACAATATCTTAGCATCACCCTTTAATGAGAATGGAAATAATTTAAGGATATAATAATAGCGAGTTTTCTCATCATTAGTGAACAGGGTGGCTATATCGTTTAATTTAGTAAGATGTGCCACAACAGTTCCAGATTCATAGCCATATAAAGGATCAGATTCAACTAAAGTAATTATCTCAGGACCAACAGAGAAATCAAAATCCTTATCAGTAACAAAGATAGTTGAAGTAGCATAAGCAGGATCATATTTCTTCTAGCATTCAGAGTTTTTTGTTTCATCTTAGCTAATAATTTCTTTAGATCACTCCTATCATTGCAAACAAGAAAATCTCTAGCAGTTTCTTCATCCATACCATAGCCCTCAGGCACAACAGGTAATTCATATCTAGGAGAGAGTCTTCATCATCATTTTCATCAATATTATCAGTTTCAATAATTTCATTCTCTCTAGCCCTAGCAAGTTGTTCATCAAGAAATTCACCAAGTGGCACAGTAGTATCAAGCATAGAAGCAGTTTCATCATAAGTATCATGCATAGCAGAAGTGGCATCATCAATAACATGCGACATATCAGAATTAATAGCAGAAGCAGGTTTAGGTGTCACAAGCTTACTCAAAACAGAAGGTGAATCAAGTGCAGAGCTAGATGGCAGTTCCTTACCTCCCCTCGTACTTGAGGGATAAATCTTGGTTCTTGGATCTTTCAAGTTCTTCATAATGATAAGAAGATATAAATCCCAAGTGACTCAAAGAATAGAGCTATGCTCCCCGGCAATGGCGCCAGAAAATAGTCTTGATAACCCACAAGTATAGGGGATCACAATAGTTTACAAGGGTAGAGTATTAAAACAAAATTTATTGATTCGACACAAGGGGAGCCAAAGAATATTCTCAAGTATTAGCAGTTGAGTTGTCAGTTGAACCACACCTGGAAACTTAATATCGGCAGCAAAGTGTTTAGTAGCAAAGTAGTATGATAGTAGTGGTAATGGTGGTAAAAGTTAACGGTAGAAAAAGTAATATTTTTGGTGTTTTGTAGTGATGATAACAATAGCAACGGAAAAGTAAATAAGTGAAGAACAATATATGGAAAGCTCGTAGGCAATGGATCGGTGATAGAGAATTATGCCGAATGCGGTTCATCATGTAACAGTCATAACCTAGGGTGACACAGAACTAGCTCCAGTTCATCAATGTAATGTAGGCATGTATTCCGAATATAGTCATACATGCTTATGAAAAAGAACATGTATGACATATTTTGTCCTACCCTCCCGTGGCAGTGGGGTCCTATTGGAAACTAAGGGATATTAAGGCCTCCTTTTAATAGAGTACCGGACCAAAGCATTAACACATAGTGAATACATGAACTCCTCAAACTACGGTCATCACCGGGAGTGGTCCCGATTATTGTCACTTCGGGGTTGCCGGATCATAACACATAGTAGGTGACTATAGACTTGCAAGATAGGATCAAGAACTCTCATATATTGATGAAAACATAATAGGTTCAGATCTGAAATCATGGCACTCGGGCCCTAGTGACAAGCATTAAGCATAGCAAAGTCATAGCAACATCAATCTCAGAACATAGTGGATACTAGGGATCAAACCCTAACAAAACTAACTCGATTACTTGATAAATCTCATCGAACTCATCACCGTCCAGCAAGCTTATGATGGAATTACTCACGCACGTCAGTGAGCATCATGAAATTGGTAATGGAGGATGGTTGATGATGACGATGGCAACGGATTCCCCTCTCCGGAGCCTCGAACGGACTCCAGATCAGCCCTCTCGAGAGAGTTTAGGGCTTGGTGGCGGCTCCATATCGTAAAACGCGATGAATCCTTCTCCCCGGTTTTTTCTCCCCGAAAGTGAATATATGGAGTCAAGGTTGAGGTCGGTGAAGCATCAGGGGGCCCACGAGGCAGGGGGGCGCGCCCAGGGGGGCAGGCGCGCCCCGCACCCTCGTGGACAGGTGGAGGCCCCCCTGACGTGGATTCTTCTTAAAGTATTTTTTATATATTCCAAAATAATTCTCCGTTGATTTTCAGGTCATTCCGAGAACTTTTATTTCTACACAAAAATAACTCCATGGCAATTCTGCTGAAAACAGCGTCAGTCTGGGTTAGTTCCATTCAAATCATGAAAGTTAGAGTCCAAAACAAGAGCAAAGGTGTTTGGAAAAGTAGATACGACGGAGACATATCAACTCCCCCAAGCTTAAACCTTTGCTTGTCCTCAAGCAATTCAGTTGATAAACTGAAAGTGATAAAGAAAAACTTTTACATAGTCTGTTTGCTCTTGTTGTTGTAAATATGTAAAGCCAGTATTCAAGTTTTCAGAAAAGATTATGAACTAAGCATATTCACAATAACATTACCGAAAAAGGCTTTCGCCCCGCTTTATAAATAAAGCAAACCGCCAAAGAGCACACATACAAAGTCAAGTCCACACACACAAACCCAGGTCCCACAACAAAGTACAGAAGTTTAGTTAAGGGCACAGCTCAACAAGCCCAAAGAAAAATAAAGGAACAGATCACGCCGGATGAAGAAAACGCCTAGTCTAGTTTCGGTGGCGGCGGCGGGGGCGGCGGCGACAGGCGTACGGCCATCGGGCGAAGATCGGCGATGAAGGCCGAGATGGCGTCGCGGTCCCGAGGGCGGCTAAGCGGCCGCCAAAGCTGCAAGAAACCCAAGTGTTTGAAAAGAGCGTCAGAAGCCCGTCGGAGAGGCGTGCACTGAATCACAAGCTTATTGCGGACAGTCCAGAGGGTCCATGCAAGGACCCCGATCTTGAGCCACCAAATGTGGCGAGAGGTCACGGGGGACATCTGGAGTTCGGCAAATAGGTCAGGGAAGTTGGTGTGGCACCAATTTCCACCGACCGCTTCGCGAGAGCAGCTCCAGAGGAACTGAGCGGATACACAGGAGAAGAAAATGTGGTTCGAGTCTTCCGGGACCCCACAAAGCGGGCAGATGCCCGTACTCGGGCCATTCCTCTTGCGCACCTCCACCCCACACAGGATCCGACCGCGAATCCATTTCCACATGAAGATACGGTCTTCAGGGGCAGGCGGATGGACCACACCGTCGATAGGGGGAGAGGGGCGGAAGATGGGGCGATGTCCATGTATAGCGACTTCATGGAGAATTGGCCCAAAGGCTCAAGGCGCCAACGCACCAGGTCAGGGCCACCATCCACCATTGGTTCATGGAGAGCAACATAGTCAAGCAACTCACGCCACGCGGCGGATTCCATGGGGCCAAAGGCCCGCCGGAAAGCAAGGCACCCTAAGTCAAGAAGGGCCCTTTCCACAAAGATCACGGGATCGACGGAGATGGAGAAGAGGCTGGGAAAGTGAGCCGCAAAGGGAGTGTCCCCGGCCCAGCGATCAAACTAGAATAGCGTCGATGTCATGGATCCCACCGAGATGGAGGTCCCGTTACGGAGGACCGGGAGAAGCTGGACAATCGACTGCTAGAACTGAGATCCGCTAGACTTCTGGTAAAAGGCGAGGGGTTGTCCGTGCAAGTATTTGTTCTGGATGATGTCCAGCCAAAGGCCACCATGCCCTTGCAAGATGCGCCAAAGCCAGCGAGAGAGTAGGGCGATATTCATCTGTTTAGAGCACATGATGCCAAGGCCACCTTGCTCCTGGGGTTTGCAAATGTCAGGCCAACTGACCATATGATACTTCTTCTTGTCATTGTCGCCCGCCCAGTAAAAGCGGGACTGGACTTTGGCGATCTCCTTGTGAAGGGTCTCGTGGAGGCTGTAGAAACTCATGAGGAACAAGAGAAGGCTCCGTATCGTAAAACGCGATGAATCCTTCTCCCTGGTTTTTTCGCCCCAAAAGTGAATATACGGATTCAAGGTTGAGGTCGGTGAAGCGTCAGGGGGCCCACGAGGCAGGGGGCATGCCCTGGGGGGCAGGCGTGCCCCCACCCTCGTGGACAGGTGGAGGCCCCCTGACGTGGATTCTTCTTCCATTATTTTTTATATATTCCAAAATAATTCTCTATTGATTTTCAGGTCCTTCCGAGAACTTTTATTTCTGCACAAAAATAACACCATTGCAATTCTGCTGAAAACAGCGTCAGTCCGGGTTAGTTCCATTCAAATCATGCAAGTTAGAGTCCAAAACAAGAGCAAAAATGTTTGGAAAAGTAGATATGATGGAGACGTATCAGTGACCTTCTGTGACAAACACGTATCATCACAAAAGTGTATTTTTTTTGTAGTGTAACCCTAATCTCTACTCTATAAATACCATAATATTCCCCTTACATCAGAAGGCAAACCAAAAATACTTTTCCATCGCCGCAAGCTTCTATTCTCGTGAGATCACATCTTGGGGCCTTTTCTGGCGTTCCTCCGAAGGGGGTTTCGATCACGGAGGGCCTCTACACGAACCTTGCTGCCCTTCCGTTGATGTGTGATTAGTTTACCACAGACCTACGGGTCCATAGCTAGTAGCTAGATGGCTTCTTCTCTCTCTTTGATCATCAATACAATGTTCTCCTGGATGTTCATGGAGATCTATTCAATGTAATCTTCTTTTGCAGTGTGTTTGTTGAGATCAGATGAATTGTGGATTTATGATCAAATTATTTATGAATATTATTTGGGTCTTCTCTGAACTCTTTTATGCATCATTAAGTTAGCTTTGTATTTCTCTCCGATCTATCGATTTGGTTTGGCCAACTAGATTGGTTTGTCTTGCAACGGGAGAGGTGCTTTGTGATGGGTTCAATCTTGCGGTGTCCTCACCCAGTGAAAGTAGGGGTAGCGAGGCACATATTTGTATTGTTGCCATTGAGGATAAAAATATGATTTTTTACCATATTGATTGGACCTATCCCTCTACATCATGTCATCTTGCTTAGGGAGTTACTTCATTCTTGTTAACTTAATACACTAGATGCATGTTGGATAGTGGTCGATGTGTGGAGTAATTGTAGTAGATGTAGGCAGGAGTCGGTCTACATGTCACGGACATGATGCCTATATTCATGATTATTGCCTTAGATATCATCATAACTTTGCGCTTTTCTATCAATTGCTCAACAATAATTTGTTCACCCGCCGTATGCGTTCTTTCAAGAGAGAAGCCTCTAGTGAAAACTATGCCCCCCGGGTCTATTTCTCATCATATATTTTCAGGTCTATAAAACAAAAAATACAAAAATACCTTTCTGTAATTTGTTTTTATTTACTTTATTTTTCCTTTTACTTATCTTTTATATATATCTCTATCAGATCTCACTCTTGCTAGTGACCATGAGGGGATTGACAACCCCTTTTTCGCGTTGTGTGCAAGTGTTTGTTTGTTTGTGCAGGTGCACCTATTAGGGACTTGGTAGTACCTCCTACTGGATTGATACCATGGTTCTTAACTAAGGGAAATACTTATCTCTACTTAGCATCACCCTTTCCTCTTCAAGCAAAAAAACCAACCAAGCTCAAGAAGTAGCAGTGTGCATGGTCGAAAATGTTTCCTCTCTGCAAACCGTGTTGGGTTATGATGTATATCAAAGGCGTTTGTGCTTTACAGACTGTGTGCACCGTGATGACATGCGGAGCATATTTTGACCCTAATTTAATCGCTGCTATTTATTTGTACCGAATTTGAATATGAAAGTTGGTTATAACTTTATTCATATCCATCAGGTTCAATAACCAATGCATTATTCGATTCATAGATACATATGTTCAAGAATTACATAAGCACCAAATAAAGAATGATGAACCAGGGTTTTATACTTGTACCATTAAACATGGTAAAGAAAGATGTGAAAGGCATTCTGGTTGCTAAACAAGGTGAAGCGGAATGCCTGTATTCTTCTCTCCTCCATGCAGAAGGCACGCATGACAATAGTCCAACCCCTTGTGATGGCCGACCACCCATCCTTCACTGTCTTCATGAATCATGAGGACATATAGATAGTCATTGTGTTCTGGTAGAAATACTTTAACCTTTGCATGCCCACCAATCATGTAGTTTGATAGGTAATCTTGAGTAAACTGCTTCGAGGACCACTACAAGGAAAAAGATACAGACATTGTCATCTAACACAACTCATTATGGTCAGTAAAAAGAAGGTTGCAGAGTTCTTCTTACCATGTTGCAATTCACTGTTGTCTTGGATAAAGTGTAAGAAACCAGTTTAATTTCCATCTTTTGATCCATTTTACTAATAATCTTTATCAGTTTCCTCACTTGATGTTGGTTCATCAATATCTCATTGCCCCATATGTAGAAAGGGTCGAAGCACGGATCTTTACCAATGACATGTACCTAAAAGTGCAAGTTAATATTAGAAGCTAAACAACGATTGCACAATTATGTAGTACAACACTCCCTCGATCCCATTATATAAGATCTTATAACATCCAATATACTCACAGTGTGGATGAATAAACATCTTATATTGTGGGGCAGAGGGAGTTTATTACATTTTTACAAATATCAGTCGATTAACTACTGTTAACTCTTGTTGTGCTGTTTTTGTTCTTCTCGGTCTTCTTTGTATAGCTAGACATCATCAGAACATTAAGATAACACTCTTGGTTTGAGACTACGTTTGCCAAAGGTTACCACACCTATGGTTAGGCAAGTTTGACCAACTTAGGTGTGTGTTTTGTTCAAGCCACCTCTTAGGCAAGCCACACTATGGTCCCACATCACATACACTCAAAAAGTGTGGAAAGATTCTATTAGGCATGCCAACTTGTGGCTCTCATTTTGAAGAACTAACCTTTGGCAAGTTTGGCAACACTGTATGGCAAAGTGTGGCACTCCTGGGCCTAGAACCAAACAACCCTTCACTAGTACGTGTCGGTGCTATACAAACGGTTTTAAACCCCTTTCCGCGATGGCATTTGGAACCGTCGCCTAGTGACTGACGGTGATAGGGGGTCCTTCCCACACAACCCAGAAACCGTTGGGGCTCTCTTGGCACACACACTCGGCAAAATGAGTTTGTGTGCGACCGATGAGCACTCAAATACAGAAATATGTACAATAAAGCTAAAAAATACAATTATACAGGTGAAATTGTTTCCGGTCGCAAGTACATCCCACATAGTCAGTCCTCGCTAAACGTTTCTGTTTGTATGTACATCCCACACAGTCGCTCCAAGGAAAATGTTTCCGTTCACAGGTACATCACACACAATTTTTCCCGTTAAATCGTTTGTGATAGCGTTTCCATGGCACATGATATTAACAATTTTATTGTTTGTGTTATTGAATGCATCGCACATGGTTCGTAGAAGAAATTGCAACGCCCCGTATGTAACTCGCCATATTTGTATTACAACTCTTGCCATTTTCAGCACTAAGTTATGACATTCCCTTGTGGTTGGGTTTCGTCTTCCTTTTGTTTTTGCCTTTGTCATGCATCTCATATCATGTCATCATGTGCATCGCATTTGCATACGTGTTCGTCTCATACATACGAGCATTTTCCCTGTTGTCCGTTTTGCATTCAGGCACTCCTACGTCCTCTGGCACCCCCTTTTGCCCTCTTTTCATGTGTGGGTGTTAAACGTTCTCGGATTGGACCGAGACTTGCCAAGCAGCCTTGGTATACTACCGGTAGACCGCCTGTCATGTTTCGTGCCATTTGGAGTTCGTTTGATACTCCAACGGTTAACCGAGGAACCGTAAAGGCCTCGTGTGTGTTGCAGCCCAACACCTCTCCAAAGTGGCCCAAAATCCACCTAAACCCCCTCCATCATCTCGGCCGTTCGATCACGATCGCGTGGCCGAAAACCCTACCTCATCTGGAGTCTCCTAGCTCCTTCTATGTATAAATAGGTGCATCCCCCCGAAATTTGCGGATGAAACCCTAACCTACTTCCCCTCTCCACGCCGGACGTGTCCGTCCGCCGCTCGTGTCCAATTGCGGGCCGACACGTGGCTCGCCTATGCCCACTTCACCGCCGGCCCCTCGGCCCGTCGTGGGCCCCCGAGGCCCGGTCGCCTCCCCGCCGCCCGACCACGCCCGAAGCCCGCCGCCTCCGCCGCCCAGCTTGCCGCCTCCGCCGCGCCTCCTCGCAGCCACCGCGCCGCCCCGTCGTCTCCGGCGGCGCCTCCCTGACGCCTCCGCCGCTCCCCACCATCGCCGGTGACCCGGCGCCCGTCTCCGGCCATCACCTTCCTCCCCGGCGAGTCCTGGCCACCGTCCGGCGAAGAGCTCCGGTGAACCTCGAGCAACGTGCCTCAGATCTGGATCTGAGAGGATTAGGGTTGACTTTCATTTTTCTCTAAGCCCCAGTTTTCAGTATTTTTAGGCATCTTCATCATGTCATATCTTTGCATCCGTAGCTCCGTTTCGCGCATGTGATATATCAAATTGTTCATCTGGATGTGATCTTCATTTCGTTCCATTGCACCATGTTCATTTGAGTTCATCTTGATTCCCTAAATGCTGTTGCAAGAGTGCTATGTAATGTTAGTTTCTGTTTCTTAACAGATTATGGACATTTGTCATTTTTGCCATGATTAATGTGTGCCTCCTATGAACTTGAGCCCTACATGTGTTTTGGGCTATGCCATGCCATCTTTACAGGGGTGTATGCCATGTATTTTTGTGATCTTTGTGGTGACTAGCACAAGTATGCAAAGTAGCTCTCGTGATGTTGCTGATTTCAGGGACTTGAAATTCTTCTAACTCATTTCCCTGATGATATTTTTATGCCATGTATTCTTGTTGCTACAGAGTGATCCATGCATTTTTTGAGCATGTTCAGTAAGGATGATTTTCAGATATTGTTATGCTCTATCCATCCATGTCTTTGTTTGAAATTATGGACTACCCTAACATGACACAATCTTGCTCTACTTTTGCTATAAAATGTTCCTGGCAGATTGTTTACGTGTTAATCAATTTTTCCGAGGTTGTTGTAGTTGATCCATGCATGCTATGAGAGTGTTATTGCCATGGTTAGCTTATTGATCATGTCTTGTTGCTGGGTGTATGCTTTGTTTGTCATGCAATGCCTTGTGGTGAGTGCATCGAGCTCTCAAACATGCCTACGTAACTCTGTTTTTGCCATGTCCAGTTTTCTGCTAAGTCTGAATCTGATAACGAAACTTGCTATGTTTACATGGTTGCCATTGTATCTTCTGATCCTTTTGGGCCTATGGTGAGTAAGGGACTTTTGTTATATGCTTTCAGTAGTTTCATGCCATGCCTTGATTTGCCATGATATATTCCTGTAGCATGTTGTTATCTTGCTCTAAACATTGCTTCCTGGTGTTAAATCTTGACATGTTATTTTCACTAAGTCTGTGAACCTGATATCTTTTGCACTTTTTCCATGCTTGTTCGAACCTGCTATTTTGTGGTTTAGCCGTAGCTTAGTGTTCATCTTTCGTCAAGCATCTTGAGTGGATCACTGCCATGTGATTTGTTGCTATTTTAGAGTGCAGTAGCTTATTTTCCTTGATGCATTTAGATGGCATCATGTTGTTAATCGCAGCTTTGTGCCATTATTGTTTCCCTTGCCATTTGCAAACCGTGCATCCGATTCCGGTGATCTTTATATCGATTTCGACCGAAATCAACTCACCTTTCAATCGGCGCTCTTGGTTTTACAAGTTGAGGCCTGGTTCAATCTTTTCCTTCCGGAGCACGCATATGCATTGCATATCACATCCCGCATATCATGCCATATTTTTGCATCATGTTGCTTGCGCATTTCACTGTGGTTGATCGTGGTTCCTTTTGCTTGTGTTCTTTCTTTGGGTAGAGCTGGGACACGAGTACGTGATCGAGGATCCCGTTGAGTATGCTTACGAGAATCAAGCTTGCGTCAACTCGGAGAACTTTGCAGGCAAGATGACCATACCCTCGAAATCACTTCTATCTTTACTTGCTAGTTGTTCTCTCTCTTGCTATGCCTATGCCGCGATACCTACCACATGATTTATCATGCCTCCCATATTGCCATGTCAAACATCTAACCCACCTTGTTCTAGCAAACCGTTGTTTGG
This sequence comes from Triticum dicoccoides, assembly GCF_002162155.2. NCBI lineage: Eukaryota > Viridiplantae > Streptophyta > Magnoliopsida > Poales > Poaceae > Triticum > Triticum dicoccoides. Next base: position 268,194,227 of record NC_041382.1, on the reverse strand, counting down.
CTATGTTACCGCTTTGCTCAGCCCCTCTTATAGCGTTGCTAGTTGCAGGTGAAGATTGGAGTTTGTTCCTTGTTGGAACATGTTTATTGTTGGGATATCATTATTATATCTTGTTTACTTGAATGCACCTATATACTTGGTAAAGGGTGGAAGGCTCGGCCTTATGTCTGGTGTTTTGTTCCACTCTTGCCGCCCTAGTTTCCGTCATACCTGTGTTATGTTCCTTGATTTTGCGTTCCTTACACGGTTGGGTTATAATGGTTACCTTGGTTTTACCATTTGCCACCTAGCCTTTTTCCCTTGGGTTCCGCGGACTCAAGGGTCATCTTTGTTTTAAACCACCGGGCCAGTGCTCCTCTGAGTGTTGGTCCAAAACAGAGCCACTTGGAGCACCACCTCGGGGAAACTTGAGGGTTGGTTTTAGTTGTACGTAGTGTTCATCCGGTGTGCCCTGAGAACGAGGTACGTGCGACTCCTATCGGGATTTGTCGGCACATCAGGCGGCTTTGCTGGTTTAGTTTTACCATTGTCGAGATGTCTTGTAACCAGGATCCCGAGTTTGATCGGGTCGTCCTGGGAGAAGGAATATCCTTCGTTGACCATGAGATCTTGTCATGGGCTAAGTTGGGACACCCCGGCAGGGTTTTGAACTTTCGAAAGTCATGCCCGCGGTTATGGGCAGATGGGAATTTGTTAATGTCCGATTGTAGAGAACCTGAAACTTAACTTAAGTAAAATGAATCAACAGTGTGTGTGGTCGTGATGGTCTCTTTTCGGCGGAGTCCGGGAAGAGAACACGGTCTCGGGTTATGCTTGAACGTAAGTAGTTCTAGGATCATTTCTTGATCATAGTTTCTCGAACGTGCTTTGCCTTCTCTTCTCGCTCTCATTTGCGTAAGTTAGCCACCATATTGCTAGTGCTTGCTGCAGCTCCACCTCATACCTTTTACCTACCCATGAGCTTAAATAGTCTTGATCACGAGGGGGTGAGATTGCTGAGTCCCAGTGACTCACAGATTACTTCCAAAACCAGATGCAGGTGCCGATGATACCATTCCAGGAGATGTGACTGAGCTCAAGTGGGAGTTCGATGAGGACTCAGGATGATACTACGTTTCCTTTCCAAATGATCAGTAGTGGAGCCCAGTAGGGGCGATCGGGGATCTTATGCATTTGGGGTTGTCTTTATTTTGGTTCCGTAGTCGGACCTTGATTGTATCTGGATGATTGTAATGCTATATTTATGTATTGTTTGAAGTGGCGATTGTAAGCCAACTCTGTACCTCTTTCTTATTTAGTACATGGGATGTGTAAAGATTACCCCTCTTGTGACATTGCCTACAATGCATTTATGCCTCTAAGTCGTGCTCCGACACGTGGGAGATATAGCCGCATCGTGGGTGTTACGGAAATTGTGTGGCAAAGCTGTCCATCACACACAGTTTTTATGTGGTAAACGTTTGCGCAAGGTGGCCTAACGCAAACAGTTTTCAAGAGGATGTCGTGTGTGTAGTGGAGATTGATCGCACACGTAGTGGATCCTAGAAACGTTTCTGATCTTCACGTCTATCACAGACGTTTCGCTTCCGCAAACCGTGTGCAGTGTAATCCCTAATTAATCACTAATTAATCCCTAATTTAAAAATCACATGTTTTGAATCTGAAAGTAGGCAATTACTTATTTCATATCCAACCATGTTTATTACAAATATAGGTTCAACCACGAATGCATAATTCTATGCACAGGTACATAAACTGAAGAACTACAAAAGCACCAAGTAAAGAATGATGAACCATAGTTGTACTAAAGACTGTAGAGAGAGAGGCGAAAGACATTCTGGTTGATGGAGAAGGTGAAGCGGAATGCCCATATTATGCCCTCCTCCATGCGTAATGCGTGCACGACTCTAGGCCAACCCCTTGTGATGACTGTCTATCCATCCTTCACTATCTTCATTATGACTTCTCGATGCTCATTGTAGTCTAGATGAAATACTTTAACCTTCATTGCGTGTCCACCAATCATGTAATTTGCGAGGTAATCTTGAGTGAACTACTTCGGGAACCACTGGGAACAAAAAAGATTCAGACATTGTTGTCTAACAACTTATTATGGGCAGTAAAAAGAGAAGGCTGCAAAGTTTGTAGTTACCATCCTACAGATCACTATTGTGTTGGATACATCATAAACAAATAATTTGTTTGCCACCATTCATATCTTTTTGCCAATAATCCTTATCAGTTTCCTCACTTCATGCTTGTTCATGAATATCTCATTGCCCCATATGCAAAAAGGGTTGATGCGTGGATCCTTGCCAAGGGCATATGTACCTACAAGCAACAAGTCAATATTAGAAGCTAACAAGTGTTCATGCCTAGATCTATATGCTACATTATGGAACGACGGGGGGAGTACAAGCCGAGGGATGAAGCTAACCTCGGCGGAAAATGGTGGCCACTCCCATTGTTGTCCTACATTAGTGGAAAGGCATGATAAGTATAACAACCTTAACATCAAACAAATATAGCAAAGGTAAACAACATCATCTCCAAATGATAGCTTGAATGTGTTGGTTTCCGCATGCTGTTAAAGTAGATATAAAATGGAAGGCAATGTTACTGACAGCAGGCTTAACAGCCATCAAATATTGCAATTCAAACTGGTATTGTTGAAAATGAATAGAACATAGGTAATGCTTAAACAACACACTGGATAAATGTGTAAAACTGAAATAAAGGGCATGTGTTAACTACACCAGGAATAACTGGAACCAAATATAGTCGTTCAAACTGGTATTGATGTAGTCGAGCGGCACAGTTCCGACATGCACATAATCAACAACACATTGTGAATGACTGAAATAAACACGGCATAATTGACTAGTATAACAACCAAATATAGCCATTGAAAACTGGACAGAGTCTCACTACAACCAACCTAACAAGCAAATACAGATAAACAGGGCATATGATTGAAAACTGGACAAATGCTCACTGCAACCAACCTAACAAGCAGATAAAGATAAACAAGGCATATGCTTGATAACTGGACAAATGCTAAAAAAAGCAACCTAACAACCAAATATAGATAAACAAAGGCATCTGCTGGATAACTGGACAAATGCTAAAAAAAGCAACCTAACAACCAAATACAGATAAACAAGGCATCTACTTGATAATTGGACAAATGCTCACTTCAACCAAACTAAGAACCAAATACATATAAACAAGGCATCTGCTTGATAACTGGAAAAATGCTCACTCCAACCAACCTAACAACCAAATACAGATAAACAAGACATCTACTCACTATAAACAACCAAATATAGCCATTCATGAAAATAAAGTGGACAATTCATACTTAAACATCACATAGCCCTATTGAACAATACATTTTTGCATAACTGCAATAATTAAACACGGCACAGTTAAAGAACTGCGCGGCAAATGCTACTACAACAAAGGGTACGGGTTGGCAAGCTGGAAAAGGTAAGATTTGCTGATAGAATGTTGCCTCACATTTCATGGACGGGATCCTTCCAGTTGGAAGAGCACAGACCCATGGTGCGCTCTCTGATGTCACAGATGGGCTGTTTCACCTTGGAAGAACCTTTGTGGGTGCCCTCCTCATGGTCGTGGTCGTGGTCGATGAGATCTGACTTGGCAATTGAGGATCCCAAGCCGCCGCCATAGAACGTGTCCTTCAGAAATGACAAAATGGGCTTCATGGCGTATAAAGCTCGCAAATCCTTGACCTCTTGGCAGAGGAGATCAGCAGCAGGGCCGTCGAAGAGATCGACGGCGGTTGAACCAGAGGGGTTGGGGATGGACCACTTAACCTATGACATGGCCCGCGTGAAGCCATCGCTGTGGATGAGCTTGATGTCGTAGCCAGCTTTCCCGAGATACAGTAATATGCTAGCCCGCTAACATGAAGCCTTCGACATGGCAATGTAATCAACGTCTTCGCCGGCTTCCGCGGTGACGTGTTGCTCCGAGATCGACAGGTCGGGGCGAATGGCGGCCACCTCGCCAACGACCGCCGGAGAGGCCATGATAAACCTCTTCTTGGCCGAACGCTCGTTGGGCTCCCTAGGATACGTGGTCGAGCTTAGGCTGTGACATTCTGGAGCAGGGGATGTGGATCTGGCGGGGAGGGACACCGCATGTAACACCCACGATGCGGCTATATCTCCCACGTGTCGGGGCACGACTTAGAGGCATAGCCACATGGTAAGTTTCTCACAAGAGGGGTAATCTTCACACAATCCCATGTACTGAATAAGAATGAGATAAAGAGTTGGCTTACAATCGCCACTTCACACAAATAAAAGTTAAACATACATCATCCAGAATACAAACAAGGGCTGAATTTGTCTTTTTCATAGCTCACATCTCGTAATGTTTTCAACTTGAAATTTTGTGTTGCAATAAAACATCACCTTCTTAACATCCCACATTTTTCAGATTTTTATGGAACTTTAAAATATGGTTTCCACGAAGTTTTCATTGAATATCGGCTTTTGTGAGTGAACCGTGTGCTATTTGAAAACATTTCGTGAAAAGAATCTCTGTTTTTAAATCCCTGTAAATCCAAAACTAAGTCGAAAATCATGAAACCTGGCATGGTGTCACGACATGGCACTTATATGTCAAGGATTTTTTTGTCCACTATGGCGCAAGCTTTCTTACAAACCAAAGCTTCTCTCAAAGAAGCCTCGCAGTTTCTATAGGGAACGTGCCCCCCTTGCGGGGGAAATGTAATAACTTCCTCTTTTCGCCTTGTATTTTCTTCTACGGGCAACATGGAACGACAGGATATATGTGCTGAAATTTAAACTTATTCAAGGTTCGTTTGGCCTTTTTATACACTAATTGACTTTCCTAGGCATTTAATGTCCATAATTCAAATCTGAAATGCAAATACATGCTCTAGTTCACCAAAATGGCTAGAAAATTTATTCATGTGTCCTTGGATGCATGTTTAGGTCCCATGCCAGGAATGGGAATGAATTACAATCGTACCCGCGTCCTGGCTCGTCCTCAAAAATTTGGAATCTCGGTTTTTAAATCCCCGTAAATCCTAAACTCGCCATAAAGTCATCAAAGGTGGCATGGTGTCACGTCATAGCACATATATGTCCTGGTAAGAACATTGTCCAATTTGGGCCAAGCTTTATTACAAACCTCTTACAAAAACCAGAGCTTCTCTCAAAGAAGCCTCGTGGTTCTGATTGGGAAACGTGTTCCCCTTGTGGGTGAAACGTAATCACTGCCTCTTTTCGCCTTGTATTTTCTTCCATGGGCAACATGGAACGACATGATATCCATGCTGAAATTTAAACTTATTCAAGGTTCGTTTGGCATTTTTATATATACACTAATTGAGTTTCCTAGGCATTGAATGTCCATAATTCAAATCTAAACTACAAATACATGCTCCTGTTCACCAAAATGGCTAGAAAAATTATACATGTGTCTTGGGTGCATGTTTAGGTCCCACGCCAGGAATGGGAACGAATTACAATCGTACTAGTGTCCTGGCTCGTCCTCAAACATTTCGAATCTCGGTTTTTAAGTCCCCATAAATCCAAAACTCACCAGAAAGTCATCAAAGGTGGCATGGTGTCACGTCATGGCACATATATGTCGTGGTAAAAACATTGCCAATTTGGGCCAAGCTTTATTACAAACCGGATCCTGTCGCAAGAACCCTCGTGGTTTCGATAGGGAAACGTGTCCCCTTGTGGGCCAAACGATAATCACTCCCTCTTCTAGTCTCGTATTTTCTTCTACACGCGACACAGAACGACGGGAGATTCGCACTGAACTTTAAAATTATTCAGGGGTCGTTTGACCTTTTTTATTCATTAATTGGGTTTTCTAGGCAATTTAATGTCCATAATTCAAATCTGATCTACATATACGTGCTCCAGTGCACCAAAATGGCTAGAAAAAATGTAAATGTTTCCTTGGGGTGCATTTTTAGGTCACATGGAACGAATGGGAACGAATTCAATAGTCTCGCCGTCCTGGCTTGGCCACAAACATCGCGAATCTGGATTTTTAAATCTCTGTAAATCCTAAACTCACTAGCAAATCATGAAACTTGGCATGGTGTCACTACATGGTACATATAATTGTCCAATTTGGGTGAAGCTATATTACAAGCCTCTTATAAACCGGAGCCTGTTGCAACCCTCATGGTTCCGGTAGGGAAACATGTCCCTCTTGTGGGCGAAACGATAATCGCTGCCTCTTCTTGCCTTGAACTTTGTTTTCTACAGGCAACATAGAATAACAGGAGTGTCGGGCTGAAATTTGAAACTGTTCAGGGTTCGTTTGGCCATTGTATATATATTACTAATTACTAAGTTTTGTACGCATTTAATGTAGTCCATAATTCAAATTTGAACTACAAACACTTTCTCCGGTGAAGCAAAATGGGTGGGAAATCGTACATGTGTCATTGGGTGCATGTTTAGATCTCATTTAAAGAATGGGAATGAATTACAAACTTGTCGTCGTCCTGAAACATTGAGGATCTCGGTTTCTAAATCCCACTAAATCAAAAACTCACCCAAAAAACATGAAACTTGGCATGGTTTCATGACATGGCACATATATGTCGTGGTAAAAAAATCATCCAGTTTGAGAAGAGGCGCACACATTAGTAGCCAACAAAGTCCTTTTTCAAACAAAAAGCTAACACGTTAATATTGCAAATGGTTGTATTATATTAACCGTGTCAAAATTTAACCATACTCTGTGGCGTGCGTGTAGCTATTTGATTAGACGGGACGAGCACTAAAAGTCAGCCGTGCAGGCTCGACGGGACGCGTGCGAGCAGTCCGCCGCGCAGGCTCGATGGGACACGTGCATCCTGTCCACCTCGCAGGCATGACGGGACACGTGCGAGCAGCAACGCCGCCCATGCTCACTGGGAAGCGAGCTCTTTGACGTCCATGCACTAGCCGCCGCCCACCTCGCTCACAACGTCTCCATTAATGGGTGTTTGCTTGTGATCCCATGGCAGCATTTGCTTTGTTCCTGTTTTCAACTCGTATTCCACCCAAATTTGAATTGCCACATAGTACATCGGATAATACGACCACAAATAAAATGGCAACAGATAATAGGACGACAAATTTACAATGGCGTAGATAATAATTGTCTTACATATTCTAAATAATTTAAAATGCCACATGTGGCAAAGCCCGGAAGACACTGGGGCAAGAGAAGAAGGAAATTGCAGACAACGATCTGGGTCTCTATTGTCTCTACTTGTCGATGGATCACTGGGCGACGAAATTCCTCCACCTCTTGCTCACGCTCGATCCGGAGCTTCCGCAAGCCACCCATCAGTTCCTCGACAACCGCTTTCAGCATCATCTCCGAGGCACTGCTCTGCTCATGCAGCATCTTCCAGCCGGCGGCCTCCTCATCCTTCTCGGCGAGAAACTTGAGGAGCTTCGCATTGCCACCCATGAGTTGCTTGATGAGGCTGGTCGCCTTGTCAACCGAGGCATCGCTGATCTTGAGCAGCTTCATCAAGACGTCGACCAGCTCCTACTGCGTAGCGACGCCAGCGAGAATGTCGTTCTTGCCGAAGAAGGACTTCAGGAACGTCGGCTCGTTGAGATGGCTGACGCCACGAATGTGCTTGTGAGATCCCTCGCGTGCCCGTGAGATCTCGTTCGAGGGCTCCGCGGCGCGTCGGGACATCTCTGCTGCGGCTGCGGCTTCGCGGCGGGACCTCTCTAGTGCTTCTGTGGCCTTGGTCGTTGCTGCACGGTTATATGTCTACCCTAAACTCCTCCTACTGGTCATGGCGAAATGACTTGACAGGAAAGACCAGTTTTGTGGGTGATGAGGAGAGGAACTGTGAAGTAATTTTCGAGTGGGTAGTTTTTATAGCCCGGTGCTAAGTGTGAACACATATTAGTTTAATAGGTGTGCATAGATTTGCAATTACTTATTACGTTGTAATCTGCAATGTGACGAGAAACAAGGTCAAAATTTATTGATGGCAGAAGGTTGACCACGTGGTTGCTCGCCGTTGAGGCGGCCGCGGTGCTATCTGCTCTGGCATCCCTGCGTGCTCTGCTTGCTGTTGAGGCAAATTTACAATGACAACGGTTAATAATTCTTAATAATTGTCTTACATATTCAGGATAATTTAAAACGCCACATGCGGCAAGGCCCAGAACACTCATGACCTACATATGCATACAATTATAATAAAATATAAGCTAAAAGGCTGAGTTGGCGGCCTTCCGACGATGGTCTTCTCGGACTGCATGATCAGCACGGCACCCTTGTGGTTCTTCACTCCAAGTGTCTCGACCCCCCTCTGCCTAAGGACCTGCTGGCGTTGGGAGGCTCTTGGGGCTACTGGGCCTCTTCCAGAAGAGCTTGACAGCATGCAATCACGCGCATGACAACTCCGCGGAACCTCTCCATTTCCATGTCTCTGGCCTGGTAGCAAATTCCATCCATCACCTGCATCCTCAAGATATCACATTGGCGATGTTCTACTTCATCGGGACGTCAACTCCGTCAAGGATGCGCTCGAGTCTGGCCACCACATCATCGGGATCTTGGTTGACACGGCCGCTGCGGGGAATGATGAAGCCGCAGGCTTCCTGTGTCTTGACTGAATCGCAGAGGTCCTCTGCCCATTCCTTGTGGGGCATCAGGCTCTCGATGAGCACTGGTGACGGCGGCTCTTCAGGTGGGTCGTCGATCATGCCGCCGAGCAGCTCTGGATATTTTGCATGGTGGATGGCAAACTGCTCGTCATACCTCCTCTGCAATATGTCAATTGTGCTCCCAAGGACTGTCACGCTGATATCACTGCCGATGGGCCAAGGTGCCTACGTCGGCCGATGAAGCTCTTGCTCGCCGACTTGCTCCGGCTTGTTCTCATCACCGAAGATGTAATGCATGTAGACGTCGACGTCAAAGCTTTGGTCGTTGCTTTTCATGCTTGGAATAACTAATGGTAGATGGGTGAGGACTAGATCTGCGCAGAGTGTCGCGGCGGTGCATTGCCTCCTGGGTTATATGCAGCAAGACGTTAGCTGGTGGAGGGAAACCGATGAGGGAAGAGGCGTGGATTTTACAATTCACCCATGTGGAGCGCGGGAAGCATTCGCTGGAGAGCGGGAAGACTAAGTGGAGCACACACACAACCTGAATACCGTATCTGGTGCCACGTGTTATTTATCACACAAGTGTTAACATAAGGAAACGTATGTGTATCTTACTAATCATCGCACACGAGTACTCGCAGACGCATCGTGTGTGATACTCCTAGCCACCGCAAGCAACTAGTTTGCATTTTTCAAAAAGAAATTGTACACACAGAATCGCACACGGACTAGTTGTATTAACCGTCTGTGTTGTAATTTTTCATCACAAACAGTTGATCCGAGTCGGCTGTTTGCCACGTATCACACACATCTTGTTAAGTTGAACCGTTTCTGTTGTGTTTGCTAATCAAAAACATTTTGTCCAAGTGAACCGTATGCCCTATATCACACACATCTTGATTTGGCTAACCCTTTCGGTTGCACTCCCTAATAGCAAACAGTTCATTGGAGCGAACTGTATGATGTATATCGCACACACATTGATATGGCTGCCCGTTTCTGTTGTTCTGCCTCATCGCAAACATTTTGACCGGGTTAACCATGTGCCCTGAATCGCACACACAACTAAAATCTGAATCGTGTTTGCTGGCTCCGCCATCACAAACATTCTGCACCTTTTTTGACGATTTCTTTGCATCCCCCTTTGTGATTAATGCATCACACACAGTTTTGTCAAAGAGTTTCTGATCGTAGTGTCGCATTAGTAGCATCCTGCAGTAGTGCTTCCTTGTTGCTATGTGGCCTAGGATTGCATATTTAGTCATTTGGTACAATGCATGTTGTTATGTAGCCTCAGATATGTTAGATATGGCCCTAGATAACCTACCGATAAATGGGTTACAGATATATTCAGTTAACTCTTTTTGATTCGACGATTAATTCCTTATCAGCCCCCGGCCTCTATGGTACCAGCTACTGATATCCTGAATAGTGAGTACATATAAATCATGGGATGAAACTAACCTCGATGGTAAACAGTAGTTGTTCCCAATATTGTCCTGTGTAAGTACATCTAAAGGCATGTTAAGCACAACAGGCTAAACATGAACCAAATATATCCATGGTAGACAACATAATCTCCAAATGGTAGTGAGGGAGTCCTGGATTAGGGGGTGTTCGGGTAGCCGGACTATACCTTCAGTCGGACTCCGGGACTATGAAGATACAAGATTGAAGACTTCGTCCCGTGTCCGGATGGGACTTTCCTTGGCGTGGAAGGCAAGCTTGGCGATGCGGATATTCAAGATCTCCTACCATTGCAACCGACTCTGTGTAACCCTAACCCTATCCGGTGTCTATATAAACCGGAGGGTTCTAGTCCGTAGGACAACTTCATCATACAACAATCATACCATAGGCTAGCTTCTAGGGTTTAGCCTCCTTGATCTCGTGGTAGATCTACTCCTGTACTACCCATATCATCAATATTAATCAAGCAGGAGTAGGGTTTTACCTCCATCGAGAGGGCCCGAACCTGGGTAAAAACATTGTGTCCCTTGTCTCTTGTTACCATCCGCCTAGACGCACAGTTCGGGACCCCCTACCCGAGATCCGCCGGTTTTGACACCAACATTGGTGCTTTCATTGAGAGTTCCTCTGTGTCGTCACTTTTAAGCCCGATGGCTCCTTTGATCATCAACGACGATGCGGTCCGGGGTGAGACTTTTCTGCCCGGACAGATCTTCGTCTTCGGCGGCTTTGCACTGCGGGCCAATTCGCTTGGCCACCTGGAGCAGATCGAAAGCTACGCCCCTGGCCATCAAGTCAGGTTTGGAAGCTTAAACTACACGGCAGACATCTGCGGGCATTTGATCTTCGACGGATTCGAGCCACAAACAAGCGCTGCACTGTTTTGAGAGGCATGATCTTGCTCTGCCGCCGAACAGTGCCCTGGAGGCCGCACGCGCACCGGTTCCTACCCTTAATCCGGAGCCTATTGCGCCAATCAAGGATGAGCGGCTGGACGTCACCTCAGGGGCTACGATCTCAAAGGCGAACGAGCCAAATGTCAGCCCTGCGTTCTGCCTGACCCGTGACTCCGAGGATCCGGATTCCTCTCCGGACTCCGAACCCCCCGCGCCCCTACCGATCGAATCCGATTGGGCGCCGATAATGGAGTTCACCGCAGCGGACATCTTTCAGCACTCGCCCTTCGGCGACATCCTGAACTCACTAAAGTCTCTCTCTTTATCAGGAGAGGCATGGCTGGACTACGGTCAGCAAGGATGGGATGCGGACGACGAAGAAATTCGAAGCCCACCCACCACCCACTTTGTAGCCACTGTCGACGATTTAACCGACATGCTTGACTTCGACTCCAAAGACATCGACGGTATGGACGACGATGCAGGAGACGAACAGGAACCAGCACCTGTAGGGTGCTGGAAGGCCACCTCGTCATATGATATACACATGGTGGATACTCCAAAAGATGGAGATGGCGAAGGAACATCGAGGATAACACCTCCAAGAAACAGCCAAAGCGCCAGCGTCAGCGGCGCCGCTCTAAATCCCGCCAAAGCAAAAACGGTGATTCCGGCACGGGAAATAATACTACCCCGAATAGCGCCGAAGAACACCCCCTACAGCAAGATTCGGCACAGGAAGATGGAGAAGCCAGCCCTCATGAGAGAGTGGCAGACCGAGAGGTTGAGGATGATAACTATATGCCTCCCTCCGAAGATGAGGCAAGCCTCGACGACGACGAATTCGTCGTACCATCGGACCCCGCCGAACAAGAGCGTTTCAAATGTAGGCTTTTAGCCACGGCAAGCAGCCTCAAGAAAAAGCAGCAACAGCTTAGAGCTGATCAAGATTTGCTAGCCGCAGATGGACCGAAGTCCTTGCAGCCGAAGAGTATGAACTCGAACGCCCCTCCAAGAATTACCCAAAGCGCAGGACGCTACCCCGATCAGAGGAGGAAGCACCTACATCACCAGCGCACGACATGGCTGACCGGCCACCTCGCGGCCGCGACAGAGAGGCCTCTCGGCCCTCCACCCAAGCCATGCCCCGGCGCCGTTCAACCAAGGCACGGGAAAATGCGCCAGACCTGCGAGACGTACTAGAGGACAAGGCAAGACAAACAAGATCGATCTAGGGATCGTGCAGGCGCCCCACGGCACGTGACAGTGATCTTCATTCCGGATACAACAAATCCGGCCGGGCCGAACACAACAGACATAGCTCCTTTGAGCTGCGTCTTGATATAGCCCAGTATAAATGCACCGCACACCCATTATGCTTCACAGACGAAGTAATGGATCATAAAATCCCAGAGGGTTTCAAACCCGTAAACATCGAATCATATGATGGAACAACAGATCCTGCGGTATGGATTGAGGATTATCTCCTACACATCCACATGGCTCGCGGTGATGATCTACACGCCATCAAATACCTCCCGCTCAAACTTAAGGGACCGGCCCGGCATTGGCTTAACAGCTTGCCAGCAGACTCAATCGGTTCTTAGGAGGACCTGGAAGCCGCATTCCTCGACAACTTCCAGGGCACTTATGTGCGACCACCGGATGCTGATGACTTAAGCCACATAATTCAGCAGCCAGACGAATCGGCCAGGCAATTCTGGACACGGTTCCTAACAAAGAAAAACCAGATAGTTGACTGTCCGGACGCAAAGGCCCTAGCAGCCTTCAAGCATAATATCCGCGATGAGTGGCTTGCCCGACACCTGGGACAGGAAAAGCCGAAGTCCATGGCAGCCCTCATGACACTCATGACCCGCTTTTGCGCGGGAGAAGACAGCTGGCTAGCTCGCAGTAACAACTTAGCAAAGAACCCTGGTACTTCAGATACTAAGGACAAAAGTGGCAGGACACGTCGGAATAAGCAAAAGCGCCGCGTTAGCAGTGACAGCAATGAAGAAACGGCAGTTAATGCCAGATTCAGAGGCTATAAATCCGGTCAGCGGAAAAAGCCATTCAAAAAGAATACTCAGGGCCCGTCCAGTTTGGACCGAATACTCGACCGCTTGTGCCAGTTACATGGCACCCCCGAATGGCCAGCCAATCACACCAACAGGGATTGTTGGGTGTTCAAGCAGGCAGGCAAGCTAAGAGCCAAAAATAAAGACAAGGGGCTGCATAGCGATGATAAGGAGGAGCCCAGGCCGCCGAACAATAGTGGACAGAAGGGTTTTCCCCCACAAGTGCGGACGGTGAACATGATATACGCAACCCATATTCCCAAGAGGGAACGGAAGCGTGCGCTACGGGACATGTACGCGATGGAGCCAGTCGCCCCAAAGTTCAACCCATGGTCCTCCTGCCCGATCACTTTTGATCGAAGGGACCACCCCACTAGCATCCGTCACGACGGCTTCGCTGCATTGGTTCTCGAACCAATTATCGACGGATTTCATCTCACAAGAGTCCTCATGGACGGCGGAAGTAGCCTGAACCTGCTTTACCAGGATACAGTGCGGAAAATGGGCATAGATCCCTCGAGGATTAAGCCCACAAAAACGACCTTTAAAGGCGTTATACCAGGTGTAGAGGCCAACTATACAGGCTCAGTAACACTTGAAGTGGTCTTCGGGTCTCCGGACAATTTCCGAAGCGAAGAGTTAATCTTTGATATAGTCCCGTTTCGCAGTGGCTATCACGCCCTGCTCGGGCGAACCGCATTTGCAAAGTTCAATGCGGTGCCGCACTACGCATATCTCAAGCTCAAGATGCCAGGCCCTCGAGGAGTAATCACGGTCAACGGAAACACCGAACGCTCCCTCCGTACGGAGGAGCACACGGCGGCCCTCGCAGCGGAAGTACAAAGCAGCCTTCTTAGGCAATTCTCTAGTCCGGCCGTTAAAAAGCCAGACACTGCCAAGCGCGCCCGAAGTAACCTACAACAAGACCGCCTGGCACGTTCTGAGCAGGCGTAGCAATGCAGCCCCAACCCCAGCCCTCGCGACATAGCGAAACCAGTGCCTCGCGTACATAACTACGCTCTAGAAATACCATGGGCGCAGGGGAAGGGGCACAATAATGGCAAACCCAAAATACGGCTTAAAACGTACTAGGGGCTGCCGATTTTTTTTAATTTTCTCTTACTTTCAGGACTCCATACTTCGGACGACCTATTCGGCAATTCAACTGCCGCACAAACGATGCAAGATCCAGGGGAGCAGACAAGCCATGCCGCATTATGGAACTCCCAGGTGGTCTCCGTTACGAGCAGTATACCTGTTTTGGCATATAATTCCGCGCCCTGCTCCTGGCCAGGACATGTTAAATAGCCCAATATCTTTTGCTTATCGCACTACTTGTATTGTTCTGCTTTGATAGCAGCCTTTCTATAAACAATGCATAGCTTTTTGTCTATTTTTTGCATTATCCTCCTTTCATATATATGTTTATCAAATGACATGTTGCACCCGTACACCATGGTACGGCAAACACGCCAGGGGCTTCAGTACCCCTCAATATGGTGTGAGAAGCCCATACACATTCACAAGTGCGGCACCCCGAACTCATAGCACTATATGCATCGGCTCCGAATCATGATTTGGGTCAATAGTTGGGTTTGCCCGGCTCCTATGTTTTGGTGCCTTATGTTCCGCTATATCGGCTAAGGTAGCACTAGGAGAACCACTGCGATTGTGCCCCAGTTGAGCTGGGTTAAGCACCTCATTGGAGAAAGCTAAATCTGACTGTCATGATGAGGCGAGAGACCGGTCGCTGTTCGAGAGGTTTTTAGAGTCCCTAAAGACTTATGCCGCTTCGAGCAAGGAGTCGGCTTTGTCCGGCCAAGGCGTGGATAGCGCCCCGAACTCGGTCTTCCGAACTAGGGGCTTCACCGAAATTTAAAATTATAGAGTTCTATGGCTAAGTGAGAGTGTTCAAGCATTATAGTCCGATTGCCTGCTTCGTTGTGCTGAGCGCCTCCCTCGAAGGACCCAACTATGGGAAAAAGAGCGCTCAGGTTTATCACGAACACCCCAGCACTAGTGGCATGGGGGCAGAAGCCGACGACTGGCCATCTCTCATTTTTTTGATAAACGGCCACACAGAAAGTAATGTTTTAAATTCAACAAGCATTGCTTAGCGCATATGAACAAGTTTTCAGCGCACAGGATAAATACGAGCGAGTTCATTCAAAAATTACATCCTTGGTACATTCATCCGCCACAAGGCGGGCACCCGCAAGAACATCCTTATAGTAGTTCTCGGGCTTGCGATGCTCCTTCCCCGGCGGCGGCCCGTCCCTCACAAGCTACTCACCGTTCAGTTTACTCTAGTGCACCTTTGCACGGGCAAGGGCCCTATGGGCACCTTCGATGCAGACGGAGTGCTTGATGACCTCGAGCCTTGGACAGGCCTCCACCAGCCGCCGCACCAGCCCAAAGTAGCTCCCAGGCAGGGCCTCTCTAGGCCACAGCCGAACTATGAAGCCCTTCATGGCTTGTTCGGCCGCCTTGTGGAGCTCGACCAGCTGTTTCAGCTGGTCGCTCAAGGGCACAGGGTGTCCGGCCTCAGTATACTGAGACCAGAACACCTTCTCCATTGAGCTGCCCTCTTCAGCTCGGTAGAATGCGGCGGCGTCGGATACGCTGCGGGGAAGATCTGCGAATGCCCCTGGAGAGCTCCGGATTTGGGTAAGTAACAAGTAGTTTACTTTTATATTTCTGCTTTGCATAAAGAATGCCTTACCCGCTGCTATCTTTTTCATCTCCTCCAACTCTTGGAGCGCCTTTTGGGCTTCGGCCTTGGCAGACTTGGCAGTCTCAAGGGCCGCCGCGAGCTCGGACGCTTGCGTCTTTGACTCAAGCTCCAAACTCTCATGTTTTTTCAAGAGAGCCTGAAGCTCTTCCTGCACCTCGCCGACCCGGGCCTCAAGTTTCTCTCGCTCGGTGCGCTCCGCGACCGCTTTCTTTTCGGCCTCGGACAGCGCCTGCTTGAGGGTCGCCACCTCAGTCGTGGCCCCTACAATAAGCAGTACAATCCTGTTATTTTTTGCAATCACGTCTTTTTATAGGCACTTTTTTCTGTAAGGTATTTCTTACCTTCTTTCTCCTCGAGCTGCCGCTTGGCAAGGCCGAGCTCTTACGCGGTCCGCTCGAGTCCCTATTTCAGGGCACCCGCCTCCACAGTCAGTGCGGCGGTGGCTAGCAGCGAAGCCTGCATACGCATATTGACTCTTTGTTGTTAGACTCCTGCGACATTTAATAGATCCTCTATTCGGCTTTTCTTCCCGAACGCCAAACAGAGCATCAGGGGCTACTTTCTATGCGGTTATATTCTTACATATTTTTTACTTACCTCGAAGCCTGTTAGAAGGCTAGCGCAAGCTTCACCCAGTCCTCTCTTGGTAGACTGAACCTTCTGGATCACCGTACTCATAATAGTACGGTGCTCCTCGTCGATGGAGGCGCCGTCAAGCACCTCCAGCAGATTGTCCGGCACCTCCGGTTGGATGGAGGCCGCCAGCTCAGAAGGCTTGCTCCTCTTGGAAGGAGTTCGCCTACAGCGGTCCGGAACTGTTGAAGATTCCGGCGCGGTGTCCGGCACAAAGTCGGACTTGGAGCCCTGGGGGGTCTTGTCCCCTTTACACCTGGAGTCCGGGAGGTCGCCTTGCGGCTCCTCCAGGACCACCTCCTCCTTCCCCGGAGCTCGTTGCGATGCCACTTCGGCGTCGTCCACAGTGCGGGGGGAGACAGCGGGCGGAACTAAGTTCACGTCTGATGAATCCAGGGAGCCGCTCGACAACTCGTTGAGTTCGGCCCGGGGCGGGCTGCATAATTATGCTCGACATTAGGGAAGGTTGTGCAACAAAGGAACGTCATGAGTTACTCTGATATCCGAATACTTACGATTTCGCCGGACGCTTGGCCCTATCTGGCCACTCCTCTTCGTCCTCTTCGGCGTCGGGGGAGTAGTTCGGCAGAGGGGTCTTCCTCTTCCTGGACCCTTCGGCCTCCCCCGTTGGGGCGGCCTTCCTTATCTTTCCTCCCCCCGCTGGAGGGGGAGAGCGTTCTTCTTCCTCCTCCTCGTTCTCACGGGAGGAGAGCGTCTCGGACTCGTCGGATGACGAGTCCGACACCACCACATTACGGGCACTCTTTCGAGTCCCCGTGGCCTTCTTCTTCTTGGCCTTCTTCTCTGGCACCACATAAGGCGCCGGAACCAGCAGCTTCACTAGGAGAGCAGGGGCTGGGTCTTCGGGCAAGGGAGTCGGACAGTTAATCAATCCGGACTGCGCCTGCCAAGCCTGTCAAAGGTGAGGGAGTTTAGATCCCGCATAGAGTCAAACTATGGAAAAACTTAACATCCTGTAAAAGGTGAAAATAGCTTACCTCGCTAGCGTGCCGCTGCGAGCTGTATCCGCGGTCCTCGGAAGCGGATGTGGGAGCCTCGGCGCCTTTGGTTAGCACCTTCCAGACGTCTTCATACGTCGTGTCGAAGAGCCTGTTAAGGGTTTGGTGCTGCGCCGGGTTGAACTCCCACAGAGTAAAGTCCCGTTGTTGACACGGGAGGATCCGGCGGACGAGCATGACCTGGACTACATTGACAAGCTTGATCAGCTTGCTCACCAGGGACTGGATGCATGTCTGCAATCCAGTCACCTCTTTTTCGTCGCCCCACGACAGGCCCGTCTCTTTCCAGGACATAAGTCGCCTGGGGGGTCCGGATCGGAACTCGGGGGCTGCAATCCATTTCGGATCGCGTGGCTCGGTGATGTAAAACTACCACGATTGCCACCCCTTCAGGGTCTCCACGAAGGAGCCCTCGAGCCATAGGACGTTGGCCATCTTGCCCGCCATGGCGCCTCCGCACTCCGCCTGGCTGCCGCGCACCACCTTGGGCTTGATGTTGAAGGTCTTGAGCCAGAGGCCGAAATGGGGGCGGATGCGGAGGAAAGCCTCGCACACGACAATAAATGCCGAGATGTTGAGGACGAAGTTTGGGGCCAGATCGTGGAAATCCAGGCCATAGTAGAACATGAGCCCCTGGACAAACGGGTGGAGTGGGAAACCCAGTCCACGGAGGAAGTGGGGAAGGAATACTACCCTCTCATGGGGCCTTGGGGTGGGGAGAAGCTGCCCTTCCTTGGGAAGCCGGTGCGTGATGTCCTTGGACAAGTATCCGGCCTTCCTTAGCTTTTTGACATGGCTCTCCGTGACGGAGGAGAGCATCCACTTGCCTCCCGCTCCGGATATTGCTGGAGGAGGTTGAGGTAGGAAGTGCGGGCTTGGGCTCTGGAGCTCGAGTGCGCAGGAGATGGGTAGGCAAAGGAGGAAGAAGGCGTAGGTAAAAAGGTGGATCCTTATCCCCTTATATGGGCGGATGCGGTTGTGCGTCCCCACCAGCCTAGTAAAACTCGCTTGCCTCCCAAGCGCCATGATAAATGGCGCTGTTGGGTTACCCATGTCCGTATTGATGAGAATCCCGTAAAAGGGGGGACACGGTCTCTGCTTTGACAAGATGTGCCAAGGAAACCGCCTCACTAAACGTGTTGAGGTGGAAAAGTAAAAACGATTCGAGTAAAGGGCTTGGCCGTAGTGTGATGTCACGCTGCGGAATATGTCAGCAGATTAGATTTGTGTTGATATTATTCTCTCTATGGCAATATGTGGAAGCTTATTTTGCAGAGCCGGACACTATCCTTGGTGTTTAAAATCTTCTTGAAGGACTTGGAGGAGGAACCCGCCTTGCAATGCCGAAGACAATCTGCGTGTCGGACTCGTCGTCATTGAAGCCTGGTTCAGGGGCTACTGAGGGAGTCCTGGATTAGGGGGTGTTCGGGTAGCCGGATTATACCTTCAGCCAGACTCCAGGACTATGAAGATACAAGATTGAAGACTTCGTCCCGTGTCCGGATGGGACTTTCCTTGGCGTGGAAGGCAAGCTTGGCGATGCGGATATTCAAGATCTCCTACCATTGTAACCGACTCTGTGTAACCCTAACCCTATCCGGTGTCTATATAAACCGGAGGGTTCTAGTCCGTAGGACAACTTCATCATACAACAATCATACCATAGGCTAGCTTCTAGGGTTTAGCCTCCTTGATCTCGTGGTAGATCTACTCTTGTACTACCCATATCATCAATATTAATCAAGCAGGAGTAGGGTTTTACCTCCATCGAGAGGGCCCGAACCTGGGTAAAAACATCGTGTCCCTTGTCTCCTGATACCATCCGCCTAGACGCACAGTTCGGGACCCCCTACCCGAGATCCGCCGGTTTTGATACCGTCAGGTAGCTTCATGGCGAAGGTTTAAGCACGCTAGTTAAGAAAAACAAGAAGTGGGAAGGTGTGTTAACTACAACAGACCTAAGATTTAAAAACAAAGCAAACATGGTCATTCAAACTGGTATTGTGCAGGTCTAAGTACATTAGTTATTGTTAAATCAAATGGAAAGGCGTGTTAAATACAACATGCTTAACAGCAACCAAATATAGTCATTCACAGAGCTATTTCTGAAACTGGTATTGATGAAATTGAACTGCACAGTTCATACTTGCACATATAGAACATCGCATTGTGAATAACTAAAATAAACAAGGCATACTACGAACAACCAAAGATAGCAATTGAAACTGGATATATGCTAACTACAAACAACCAAAAAACCATTGAAATAAACAAGGCATAATGCAAACAACCAAATGTAGCAATAAATATTGTACATATTCTCACTATAAAGGGGGTTCAAGAAAACAAATCATGGGATTCCCCTGGTGAAGAGGCATGACAAAACAAATCATGGGTTCCTCACTTGTCACAGATGGGCTCCTCCTCGTGGTCGCCGTCGATGAGATCTGACTTGGCAGCTGAGGATCCCAAGCCAACGTCACGGAACGTGTCCTTCATAAATGACAATAGGGGCTCCATGGTGATGAAGGATGGCAAATTGTTCATAACGAGCTATAGGAGATCAGCGGTAGGGCCATCGATGAGATCGACGGTTGTCGAACCCAAGGGGTTGGGGGTGGGCAACTTAACCTATGACATAGCCCGCGTCAAGCCGTCATAGTCGACGACCTCAATGTCATAGCGGGCGTCCGCGACATACAAAATACTCTAGCCAGCTAATTCAAAGGTTGCGACCAGTCATCATCGTCAGCTTCCTTGGCGGCCACCTCACCGATGTTAGGCAAAGAGGTCACGGTAAACCTCTTTTGGTCCATTCACTCGTTGAGCTCCCCGGGAAGCATAGCCGGGCTTAGGTTGTGTAACTCTGGAGTGGGGGAGGGGTGGGGTGGGGATCTATGGGAAAGGAGGCGTTTCGTAGGCGTCATCTAAGAAACTCAGGGTGGCGAAGGTATGCAGATCGGTGGGTAACTGATGACCCACAAGTATAGGGCATCTATCATACTCCTTTCGATAAGGAAGAGTGTCGAACCCAACAAGGAGCAGAAGGAAATGATAAGCGGTTTCCAGCAAGGTATTCTCTGGAAGTACTGAAATAAGTGGTAATAGATAGTTTTGTGATAGGATAATTCGTAACAAGCAACAAGTAACAAAAGTAAATAAGGTGCAGCAAGGTGGCCCTATCCTTTGTGTAGCAAAGGAAAAGCCTGGACAAACTCTTATATGATGTAAAGCGCTTCCGAGGACACATGGGAATATCGTCAAGCTAGTTTTCATCACGTTCATATGATTCACGTTCGGTACTTTGATAATTTGGTATGTGGCTGGACCGGTGCTTGGGTGTTGCCCTTCCTTGGACAAGCATCCCACTTATGATTAATCCCCTCGCAATCATCCGCAACTACGAAAGAAGAATTAAGGTAAACCTAACCATAGCATGAAACATATGGATCCAAATCAGCCCCTTACGAAGCAAAGCATAAACTAGGGTTTAAGCTTCTGTCACTCTAGCAACCCATCATCTACTTATTACTTCACAATGCCTTCCTCTAGGCCCAAACAATGGTGAAGTGTCATGTATTCGACGTTCACATAACACCACTAGAGGAGAGACAACATACATCTCATCAAAATATCGAACGAATACCAAATTCACATGACTACTAATAGCAAGACTTCTCCCATGTCCTCGGGAACAAACGTAACTACTAACAAAGCATAAACATGTTCATAATCAGAGGGGTATCGATATGCATATAGGATCTGAACATATGATCTTCCACCAATTAAACCAACTAGCATCAACTACAACGAGAAATTAACACTACTAGCAACCTACTAGCACCAATCCCGGACTTAGAGACAAGAATTGGATACAAGAGATGAACTAGGGTTTTGAGAGAAGATGGTGCTGATGAAGATGTTGATGGAGATTGCCCTCTCCCGATGAGAGGGGCGTTGGTGATGACGATGGCGATGATTTCCCCCTCCGGGAGGGAAGTTTCCCCGACAGAACAGCTCTGCTGGAGCCCTAGATTGGATCCGCCAAGGTTCCGCCTCGTGGTGGTGGAGTTTCGTCTGAGAAGATGGCTTATGATTTTTTTTCCCGTCGAAAGACTCCGTATAGCAGAAGATGGCCACCGGAGGGCCACCAGGGGGCCCACGAGGTTGGGGGTGCGCCCAGGGGGGTAGGGCGCACCCCCCACCCTCGTGGGTAGGGTGTGCCCCCTGGTCAATTTCTTCCGCTGAGTATTTTTTATATATTCTGGAAACGTCTTCCGTGAAGTTTCGGGACTTTTGGAGTTGTGCAGAATAGGTCTCTAATATTTGCTCCTTTTCCAGCCCAGTATCCCAGCTGCCGGCATTCTCCCTCTTTATGTAAACCATGTAAAATAAGAGAGAATAGACGTAAGTACTGTGACATAATGTGTAATAACATCCCATAATGCAATAAATATTGATATAAAAGCATGATGCAAAATGGATGTATCAACTCCCCCAAGCTTAGACCTCGCTTGTCCTCAAGCAAAAGCCAAAATTGAAAAATATGTCCACATGTTTAGAGATAGAAGTGTCGATAAAAATAAAATACGGACATGAGGGCATCATGATCATTCTTAGAACAACAACTTATATAATTCTTGTCATATAATCTCCGATGCTAGAGTAATAATTCAATCACAATATCAAGTATGAATAGTAAACTTCATTGAAAACTAACAAACTGTAATCTGAGTCATTGAAGCAATTGCAATTTATCATAACATAGGAAAGAGGCAATGTATAAGAGCTTTTCAGCAAGTTCACATACTCAACTATCATATAATCTTTCACAATTGCTGACACTCACGCAATACTTATGGGTATGGAGTTTCAATAGGACATAGAGAAAGATAGGGGCTTATTGTTTTGCCTCCCAACGTTTTACCTCAAGGGTAAAGTCAACAATAATAGTTCATGATAACTCACATCCAATTAGCCATATATACCAGGATCTTTCCAACATACCGTGCTTGCCAAAGGATAAAATATAAAAAGGAGGGGCGAAGATCACCATGACTCTTATGCAAGGTAGGAGATAAAAGTAAAATATAAGCCCTTCACAGAGGGAAGTAGAGGTTGTCATGCGCTTTTATGGTTGGATGCACAAAATCTTAATGCGAAAGAACGTCACTTCATATTGCCACTTGTGATATGGACCTTTATTATGTAGTCTGTCGCTTTTATTTCTTCCATATCACACGATCGTATAAAGCTTATTTTCTTCCACACTAATAAGTCATACAAATTTAGAGGGAAATTTTTATTGCTTGCACCGATGACAACTTACTTGGAGGATCTTACTCAATCCATAGGTAGGTATGGTGGACTCCTATGGCAAAACTGGTTTAAGGGTATTTGGAAGCACAAGTAGTATCTCTACTTGGTGCAATGAATTTGGCTAGCATGATGGAGAAAGGCAAGATCAACATGCTGGAGGATCCAAGACAATATAATTTATCTCTGTTGTAAGAAAACATAACCCATTACGTTGTCTTCCTTGTCCCATGTCAACTCTTTAGCATGTCATATTTTAATGAGTTCTCACAATCATAAAAGATGTCCAAGATAGTACATTTATATTTGAAGACCTCTCTTTCTTTATTACTTCCTATTAATTGCAACGATGACCAAAATTATGTTTGTCAACCCTCAACAACTTTTATTCATCATACTTTTTCTATGTGAGCTCATTACTCTCCATAAGATTCACATGATCTCTTTGTTTCTTTTTTCTTCTTTCTCTTTTCTTTTATTCACTTAGGATCATGGAAAAATAATCAAGCCCTTGACTCAACACTAATCTTTATTATATAGCTCACGGACTCGATTACATAGAAGGATAATAAAGCAAAACTCACGACTAGATCATACTAAGAACTTTTATTCTACTAGATCAAGATATTATCAAAAGGATCAAACTAAGAAAAACGGTAAAGATAAAAGTGATGGTGATACGATACCGGGGCACTCCCCCAAGCTTGGCAGTTGCCAAGGGGAGTGCCCATACCCATGTGATTATGTCTCTCTTTTCGGGGATGGTGATGTGATGTTCTTGGTGATGATGCCCCTCAAGATACGATTCTCCTCCTCAAGCTTGTTGACTTGCTGCTTGAGGTCCATTACTTCCTTTCGGAGTTTTCCTGTAACAGCCAAAGCTCCCTGCACCCAAGGGTGCTGCATAGCTGCGGGAGAACCAGTGACACTCTTTTTCATATTCTCATAAGAAAGAAATCTAACATTGGAAGGGATAACCGAGTTTGGAATAGCCGAGCTCTGCAGTTCTCCCATTGTGAATCCAGCTTGGAGGCGGGAAGTGACTTCTTGATCCTCTTCCATGGCATCTATCCTCTTCAAATCAGCCTCCATCTCTTCCTCCGTTGCTGGCCCAAAGGGGTCAACATGGTTGTTTGTCGTTGATCTCGGTGCCAGATGAGATATCCGGCTCTCCCCGACTGACTCTTGCAAAGACATCCTGCTCTAATCTGCAGCAGCAACGACTCGAAACACAAACACGGGATAATTGCGTGATATGGGAGTCAAAACCCCCGGGAGATTATATAATGAATTTTTACTGACCAAAATACGTATCGTGTAAGAAAACGGAGTTCGGAGAGCACACGAGGTGCCCACGAGGTAGGGGGCGCGCCCTCCACCCTCGTGGGGGCCTCGTGTCCTTCCCGGACTGCTTCCTATTTTTCTATTTTTCTAAATATTCCAAAACGGAGAAATATTGCCTTAAAAACTGTTTTGGAGTCGGTTTACTTACCATACCACATACCTATTCCTTTTCGGAATCTGAAACATTCTGGAAAGTGTCCCTTATGTATTCCTCCGGGGTTATGGTTTCAATAACATTGGTTCAACATTTATGGGATTACCTGATATATAATGTTTGATTCTTTGACCGTTCACCACCTTCGGATTTGTGCCTTCGAAGTTGTTGATTTTTATGGCACCGGAACGATAAACCTCCTCGATAACGTAAGGACCTTCCCATTTAGAGAGAAGTTTTCCTGCAAAAAATCTTGAAAAAGAGTTGTATAGCAATACATAATCACCTATATTAAACTCACGCTTTTGTATTCTTTTATCATGCCATCTTTTAACTTTTTCTTTAAACAACTTGGCATTTTCATAGGCTTGGGTTCTCCATTCATCGAGTGAACTAATATCAAATAACCTCTTCTCACCGGCAAGTTTAAAATCATAGTTGATGTCTTTAATAGCCCAATATGCCTTGTGTTCTAGTTTGAGAGGTAAGTGACATGCGTTTCCATAGACCATTTTATACGGAGACATACCCATAGGATTTTTATATGCAGTTCCATATGCCCATAATGCATCATCAAGTTTCTTGGACCAATTCTTTCTAGATCTATTAATAGTATTTTGCAAAATTAATTTGAGTTCTCTATTGCTCAGTTCTACTTGACCACTAGACTGTGGATGATAAGGGGATGCAATTCTATGATTAACATCATATTTAGCAAGAATTTTACGGAAAGCACCATGAATGAAATGTGATACACCATCAGTCATTAAATATCTAGGGACTCCAAACCTTAGAAAAATAACTTCTTTAAGCATTTTAATAGAAGTGTTATGATCAGCACTACTAGTTGGAATAGCTTCTACCCACTTAGTAACGTAATCAACAGCAACTAAAATATGTGTATATCCATTAGAGGAAGGAAAAGGTCCCATATAGTCAATGCCCCAAACATCAAATGGTTCAATAACGAGTGAATAGTTCATGGGCATTTCTTGATGTCTACTAATATTACCAATTCTTTGGCATTCATCATAAGATAAAACAAACTTACGGGCATCCTTGAAGAGAGTAGGCCAATAAAAACCAGATTGCAATACCTTATGTGCAGTTCTATCTCTAGCATGGTGTCCTCCATAAGCTTCAAAGTGACACTTGCATAGGATCTATTCCTGCTCATGCTCAGGTACACAACGTCTATTAACACCATCTACTCCTTCTTTATAAAGATGTGGGTCATCCCAAAAGTAATGCCTCAAATCATAGAAGAACTTTTTCTTTTGCTGGTATGTGAAACTAGGTGGTATAAACTTAGCAACAATGTAATTAGCATAATCAGCATACCATGGAGCAGTATGAGAAGCATTTATAACATTTAATTGCTCATTAGGAAAGTTGTCATCAATAGGTAGTGGGTCATCAAGCACATTTTCTAACCTAGACAAGTTGTCTGCAACGGGGTTCTCAGCTCCCTTTCTATCAACAATATGTAAGTCAAATTCTTGTAGCAAGAGAACCCATCTAATAAGTCTAGATTTAGCATCTTTCTTTTCCATAAGATATTTAATAGCAGCATGATCAGTGTGAATAATTACTTTAGAATCAACAATATACGGTCTGAACTTATCATAAGCAAATACAACTGCTAAGAATTCCTTTTCAGTAGTAGCATAATTTCTTTGAGCATTGTCTAGGGTTTTACTAGCATATTGAATAACCTTTAATTTCTTATCAACTCTTTTCCCTAGAACAGCACCTACAGCATAATCACTAGCATCACACATAATTTCAAAGGGTAAATTCCAATCATGTGGCTGAACAATAGGTGCAGAGATCAATGCTTTCTTAAGTATTTCAAATGCTTCTACACAATCATCATGAAGGAAAAATGGTATATCTTTTTGTAATAAATTAGTCATAGGCTGAGAGATTTTTGAGAAGTCATTAATGAACCTCCTATAAAAACCGGCATGACCAAGGAAGCTTCTTATACCTTTGATGTCCTTGGGACATGGCATCTTTTCAATAGCATCAACCTTGGCTTTATCAACTTCAATACCTCTTTCAGAAACTTTATGCCCCAAGACAATACCTTCATTAACCATAAAGTGGCACTTTTCCCAATTCAAGACAAGATTAGTTTCTTCACATCTCTGCAAAACTCGATCAAGGTTGCTTAAGCAATCATCAAAAGAAGATCCATAGACGGAGAAATCGTCCATGAAAACCTCACAAATCTTTTCACAAAAGTCAGAGAATATAGCCATCATGCATCTTTGAAAGGTAGTAGGTGCATTACATAAACCAAAAGGCGTACGTCTATAAGCAAAAGTACTAAAAGGGCAAGTAAAAGTAGTCTTTGATTGATCCTTAGCTGACACAAGTATTTGAGAGAAACCAGAATAACCATCTAGAAAGCAAAAATGTGTATGTTTAGATAATCTTTCTATCATTTGATCGATAAAAGGTAAGGGGTAATGATCCTTTTTAGTAGCTTTATTTAATTTGCAGAAATCAATTACCATCCTATAACCGGTAATAATTCTTTGAGGAATCAATTCATTTTCATCATTAGGAACAACAGTAATACCTCCCTTCTTAGGGACACAATGGACAGGACTTACCCACTAACTATCAGCAACGGGATAGATTATACCTGCCTCAAAGAGCTTTAGTATCTCCTTTCTTACCACTTCTTTCATTTTAGGTTTCGGTCTTCGTTGATGATCATGAACTGGTTTAGCATCTTCTTCCAAATTAATTTTATGTTGACATAGAGTGGGACTAATGCCCTTAAGATCATCAAGAGTATAACCAATAGCAGCACAGTGCTTCTTTAGAGTTTTCAATAATCTCTCTTCTTCATGTTCTGAAAGGTTAGCACTAATAATAACAGGATATATCTTTTTCTCATCAAGATAAGCATATTTAAGAGTATCAGGCAACGGTTTAAGCTCAAACACGGGATCACCCTTGGGTGGAGGAGGATCCCCTAGGATTTCAAAAGGAAAATTGTGTTTCAGAATAGGTTCTTTTTTAAAGAATACTTCATCTATTTCACTTCTTTCATTCATAAACATATCATTTTCATGGTCTAGCAAATATTGTTCTAAAGGATCACTAGGAGGTACGGCAATAGAAGCAAGACCAATAATTTCATCCTTACTAGGTAATTCTTCTTCACGGTGTTGTCTACTAAATTTAGAGAAATTAAATTCATGAGTCATATCATCTAAACCGATAGTAACAACATCCCTTTTGCAATCTATGGTAGCATTAACAGTATTTAAGAAGGGTCTACCAAAATAATGGGACAAAAGCTATCTTGTGGGGAACCAAGAACAAGAAAATCAGCAGGGTATTTAGTTTTCCCACACAAGACTTCAACATCTATAACAATTCCCATTGGTGAAATAGTATCTCTATTGGCAAGTTTAATTGTGACATCAATATCTTCTAACTCAACAGGTGCAATATCGTGCATAATTTATTTATAAAGGCTAATAGGTATTGCACTAGCACTAGCACCCATATCACATAAGCCATGATAACAATGATCTCCTATTTTAACAGAAATAAAGGCATGCCTACCACAGGTCTAGGTTTATCTTTAGCACAGGGTTTAGCAATTCTAGCAGTTTCATCACAGAAATAAATAACATGCCCATCAATATTATCAGCCAAGAGATCTTTAACAATAGCAGTATTAGGTTCAACTTTAATTTGCTGAGAAGGTGTATAAGTTTTAATATTGCTTTTATGAACCACGGTTGAAGCTTTAGCATGATCCTCTATCCTAACAGGAAAAGGTGGTCTCTCAACATAAGCAGTAGGAACAATAGGATCATTATAAGTGACAATCTTTTCTTCAACTTTAATAGGTGCAGCTACATTTACTTCTATGGGAGGAAGATATTTAAACCACTTCTCCTTGGGGAGATCAACATAAGTAGCAAAAGATTCATAGAAAGAAGCTACTATTTCAGAGTCAAGTCCATATTTAGTGCTAAATTTACGGAAAACATCGGTATCCATAAAAGATTTAACACAATCAAACCTAGGTGTCGTACCTCACTCCTTACCTTTGTCGAGGTCCCAATCTTCATAGTTGTGTTTAATTCTTTCTAATAAATCCCATTTGAATTCAATAGTCTTCATCATAAAAGAGCCAACACAAGAAGTATCAAGCATGGTGCGACTGTTATCAGAAAGCCGAGCATAAAAATTTTGAATAATCATTTCTCTTGAGAGCTCATGATTGGGGCATGAATATAAAATTGACTTGAGCCTCCCCCAAGCTTGAGAGATGCTTTCTCCTTCGCGAGGCCAAAAATTATATATATAATTGCGATCACGATGAACAAGATGCATAGGATAAAACTTCTGATGAAATTCCAATTTCAATCGTTTGTAATTCCAACACCCCATATCATCACATAGCCTATACCATGTTGATGCATGTCCCTTCAAAGATAAAGGGAAGACCTTCTTCTTAACAACATCTCCGGGTACACCTGCAAGCTTAAATAATCCACAAACTTCACCCACATATATCAGATGCTCATCAGGATGTTTTGTTCCATCTCCTAAAAAAGGATTAGCTAGCAGTTTTTCTATCATACCCGAAGGAATTTCAAAGCAGACATTTTCATTTTCATATTCATATTCAGTAGGTCGAGTTGGTTGAGGAGCAACTCTTTGCTCTACTAGTCGGGGTGAAGATACCCCAAACAAGCCCCTTAGAGGATTACTTTCCATAGAAACAAGTGACAGTAAATTTCAGCACACTATATAAATTTTCCTTACCAAATTCCACCTACCAAAGGAGCTTCACTCCCCGGCAACGGCGCCTGAAAAGAGTCTTGATGACCCACAAGTATAGGGGATCTATCGTAGTCCTTCCGATAATTAAGAGTGTCGAACCCAACAAGGAGCAGAAGGAAATGATAAGCGGTTTCCAGCAAGGTATTCTCTGCAAGTACTGAAATAAGTGGTAATAGATAGTTTTGTGATAGGATAATTCGTAACGAGCAACAAGTAACAAAAGTAAATAAGGTGCAGCAAGGTGGCCCAATCCTTTTTGTAGCAAAGGACGAGCCTGGACAAACTCTTATATGATGTAAAGCGCTCCTGAGGACACATGGGACTATCGTCAAGCTAGTTTTCATCACGTTCATATGATTCACATTCGATACTTTGATAATTTGGTATGTGGGTGGACCGGTGCTTGGGTGCTGCCCTTACTTGGACAAACATCCCACTTATGATTAACATCTATTGCAAGCATCCGCAACTATAGCAAAAGTATTAAGGTAAACCTAACCATTGCATGAAACATATGGATCCAAATCAGCCCCTTACAAAGCAACGCATAAACTAGGGTTTAAGCTTCTGTCACTATAGCAACCCATCATCTACTTATTACTTCCCAATGCCTTCCTCTAGGCCCAAACAATGGTGAAGTGTCATGTATTCGACGTTCACATAACACCACTAGAGGAGAGACAACATACATCTCATCAAAATATCGAACGAATACCAAATTCACATGACTACTAATAGCAAGACTTCTCCCATATCCTCAGGAACAAACGTAACTACTCACAAAGCATAAACATGTTCATAATCAGAGGGGTATTGATATGCATATAGGATCTGAACATATGACCTTCCACCAATTAAACCAACTAGCATCAACTACAAGGAGTAATTAACACTACTAGCAACCTACTAGCACCAATCCCGGACATAGAGACAAGAATTGGATACAAGAGATGAACTAGGGTTTTGAGAGGAGATGGTGTTGATGAAGATGTTGATGGAGATTGCCCTCTCCCGATGAGAGGAGCGTTGGTGATGACGATGGCGATGATTTCCCCCTCCGGGAGGGAAGTTTCCCCAGCAGAACAGCTCTGCCGGAGCCCTAGATTGGATCCACCAAGGTTCCGCCTCTTGGCGGCGGAGTTTCGTCCGAGAAGATGGCTTATGATTTTTTCCCATCGAAAGACTCCATATAGCAGAAGATGGCCACTAGGGGGCCCATGAGGTAGGGGGCGCGCCCAGGGGGTAGGGCGCGCCCCCACCCTCGTGGGTAGGGTGTGGCCCTCCTGGTGAATTTCTTCCGCTGAGTATTTTTTATATATTCCGAAAATGTCTTCCGTGAAGTTTCAGCACTTTTGGAGTTGTGCAGAATTGGTATCTAATATTTTCTCCTTTTCCAGCCCAGAATCCCAGCTGCCGGCATTCTCCCTCTTTATGTAAACCTTGTAAAATAAGAGAGAATAGGCATAAGTACTATGACATAATGTGTAATAACAGCCCATAATGCAATAAATATTGATGTAAAAGCATGATGCAAAATGGACGTATCAGTAACCTGCACAGGTAGACCGGAAGAGGTTGACGATGGAGGCGGTGTGGCGGCGACGGTGACCTAGCTAGGGTTTCGAGCGAGGAAGGGGTGGTGTGTGTGTGTGAGAGAGAGTGGGGGGGTTTGGGGTGAGCAGAGGATTTGGGGTGTGTGCGGAGGGGGCCAAGGTGCGTTTGAGGAAATACTGTAGGTACATAAAATTTTACTAGGTGGGAGTAAAATGGCAGGGCTAACAAAAATTTGGATCAGGGGATTGAAGCAGAGCGGGGCGGGAGTAACAAACATCGCACACGGTTAAAACATAATAATCGTGAGCTATCAGACAGAAAAACCCTCCAGTCGAGCAAATATTTCTGAGATTGTGAGGGATGCAGGCAGGAGTAAAATATCGGGGCTACTAAAAATTTGGTTCAACGGATTGAAGCAGAGCGGGAGTAACAGACATTGCACACGATCCACACATACTAATCGTGTGCTATCAAACAGAAAAAAACCTCTAGACAGGTAGATATTTTCGAGATTGCGAGGGAGTAGATATTTTCGAGAGTGGGAGGGAAGCCTCGTGGAGCCCAATCTACTGTGATGGTGTGGGTGACAGGGGTACCGGCGCGGCACACAGGTAGTCTGAGGGAACCGTGTGTGTTGCATACCCAATCGTGGACAGTTTCTGCATCCGACTCGTCTGTTGTTTATAAATTTGGCAAAAATGTGGGAAAGGGTCAGAACACGAAAACACTTGCATCCGGACCAAATATATGTATGAAAAGGGTGCTTTGATGTTCAAATACCCAATGCACAACTTTGATGTGGCACCTGTCTCACGGAACGCACGTTATTATTGCTAGTCCCCCCCCCCACACACACATACTTCGTGTTGGCAGGAGGGGAATCCTAGCTATGAACGCGTGCACCCAAATAGCTAGGTCTACCATCTCACCCTACCGTCACACAAAAATGAAAGTAGATCATCATGCTCAAC
>NC_041382.1:268155980-268162352 GCF_002162155.2 Triticum dicoccoides | reverse complement strand
TGGACCTGTGCCGGCCCACAAATGTGTGCTTGTGGCGCGAGATGGGTGAGACCACATACGAACCACACCTGCGAGTGGCCCAATATGTGTGTGTGTGTGTGTGGGTGGGTGGGTGGGTGGGTGTGTGTGTGAAAATGGTGCGGTGTGATATTTAAATACCCAATTCACAAATTTGATGTGGC
Organism: Triticum dicoccoides; assembly: GCF_002162155.2. NCBI lineage: Eukaryota > Viridiplantae > Streptophyta > Magnoliopsida > Poales > Poaceae > Triticum > Triticum dicoccoides. The sequence goes on along the minus strand of NC_041382.1, from coordinate 268,162,170 downwards.
ACATGTGCCTCGCAAATTAACCGGACATCGTCCCCGACACCATGGAGCGAGGTTCAACAAGTGCGAAGGTAGTGCCCCCCAACACACACACACACACACACACACACTTTGAGTTGGTGGGAGGGGGCATCTCGCCAATACGTATTGTAACACTGACCAAGAAGAATCACCACCTTGGTCGTATAACCTCTCTCGTTGTTGGGTCAAAGTGATGGATGTCCACACGCGGCCCCACAAATGGGCTAGCTTGTTGCCGATAACCATGCAAGGGAGTGCCCAAAGACAACCACTTCGTGCATGTGGCCCAAACATATGTATGGGAGTGTTATGTGGTGTTTGAATACAATGCACAACATGCACCATGCCTTTGGAACCGGAAATTCCCCACACGAAATGAGGGTTCATGACGCGTACAGTGTATGTGTGTGTGTGTGTATATATATATATATATATATATATGTGTGTGTGTGTGTGTGTGTGTCTGTGTGTGTGTGTGTGTGTGTATGTATGCATGTATATATGTATGTATGTAACCCCACTTCAAGCCGGTGAGAGGGATTCATGCGTATGCATGAGCCCTCAAACTTAGGCCTGGAATCTCACCATGATCGACATACGACTATATAGTAACACGAACCAAGAGAAGAAGAATCCACCCTGGTAACCTCTCCCGTTGTCGGTCAAAGTGATGGACGTCCATGCGGGCCCACGAATATATAGGTTGTCGAAGATAACCAAGTGAGGGAGAGTGTCCAAACACAACGACTGCATGCATGTGCCCCAAACATATGTATGGACGTGTATGATGCATGCATATGTTTGAATACCCAAAGCACAACATTTTGATGTGGCGCATGTGTCGAAAATCGCACAGCCCCCACACAGAGCGAGGCTCATGACGCATCGCATGCTCGACCCCCCCCCCACTTTGATCCGATGGGAGGGATTCATGCGTACACATGTGCTTAAAGTATACTATGTGATCTCACAACATGACATGTACCATATAAGACAAACCAATATTTAACCCCCTCCTAATTATAAGTCAAATTAACCTCTATCGTTATCGGTCAAAGTGATTGACCAAGAGGGCACACAGATGGCTGAAGCATCTCGCGATAACCCCATGAGTGGGTGCTAGAGGACAACCGCCATCGCTTGCATGTGGGCAAACATATGTATGGAGATGTGTGGTTGTGATGTTTAAAAATCTAATATGCACAACTTTGATGTGGCACCTGCCTCGGAAACCTTAAGGTCCCCACACGGAGCGAGGTTCATGACGTGTAGTATATGCTCGTCCCCTTCCCCTCTTCGACACATAATATATACTCCTACCACAACCCTAAAATAATCCTCCTTGTTCGTAAAGTTTACCTCTCTTGTTGGGTTAAATTAGATGTACAATGACTTCGCGGGCCCATGGAGGGAAGTGTCGCAGGCGAGTGAGGGACAACCACTATCTGCACGTGGCCCAAAGAGGTGTTGGTGATGTTTGAATACCCAATATGCACTACTTCGATGTGGCACCTACCTTGGAAACCGAAAAGTCCCCACATGAAGCGAGATCGTTCATGACGTGTGTGTAGTATGTGTTGGCCCCCTCCTTCCCTCTTCTACGCATACTATATACTGCTACCGTAACACAAACAAAAAAGAAACCTCCTTGTTGGTAAAATTAACCTCTCTCGTTGGGTCAAAGTGATGGAGGACGACCTCGCAGGCCCACGGATGGAAGCATCACACGCGAGTGACTATCCTATATGACACATAGTATATGTTGCCCCCACCCTCTTCGGCATGTACTATATATATACTCCTACCGTATGTAACACAAATCAAAAAATGACCATCCTTGTTGGTCAAATTAACCTTTCTCGCTGTAGGTCATAGTGATGGATGATGACCTCGCGGGCCCACAAAGAGTGTCACACGCAAGTGAGTGTCCTAGCACAACCGCGTGCATGTGGCCCAAAGATGCATGTCAAACTTTTTCTACAGCGAACATGCGACCAAGGAGTGTAGTGTTAAAAATTGAAAAAACAATCTGAGATCATTCGTCCATTTTTATACATTGATTGGTTACCTAGGGTTTAATGTGCAAAAATAAAATTTGAGCTACATGAGACCCATGATAGTGCACCAAAATGGATTGGAAAATCATGTGTACATGTCCCTGAGTTCATGTTTAGTCCTCATGAAAGAAATTTCAAACATCGAGAATCTTGATTTTAAAATCCAGTAAATCCAAAACTAAGTTGAAATTCATGCAACTTATTGTGGTCTCATATGGACACCCATAGATTGTGATATTATATTTCTTTGTCAAATTTGAGACAAGTTTTGATATAATCTTCTTACAAACATGAAATTATCTATAATGAGCAACCAATATCGCAAGCGGACTCTTTATTAGAACCGTGTGCGTTAGACCAAAAATGTACATGATGTGCTTTAGTTAAGCAATAAAGCGGTAGAATTAATAATCAAAAAGGAAAATCAATAATTCAATATAATACATGCCGTCGTGCGTCCCGTGTGCCGTATGAGCATGCGTGAGTTAATGAGACGCATGAGAGCAGTCCGTCGTGCAGGCAGACCGGGAGGCATGCGCGTGTTCGCTAGTCGCTATGCAGTGTCATCGCGGGGCATGCTAGTAGCTGTGCGAAGTGATGCTAGGCATGCCAGCAGTCTGCTGTGTAGGCTCACTGGGAAGCGAGCCAGCCCTTTGAATTGCGTCCATCTCGCTCCCAATGCACCATATTAATGGAGCGCCCGATCCTCTGGTCATAACAGGCGGCCACACCCTCTATCCATAGTTGTGATCGTTCCCTAGAGTGTATGAGGATGCCGCCGAAGCGCACCATTGGAGGGAGCAGCGATGTCGGGGCTACCCGCGCAATGCATGAAGCTAGGCACAGAGGTTGCAGTCTGTGACGCCTCGAGACCGGCACTCCAGATGCCTTCCATGGATTCCGAGTTTCGTCGTGTGTTTTGTTTGGTTCGTTGCATTCATTCTTGCATCATGTGCATTGCATCATGTCATCATGCAACCCATTTTAAAAAATCAACCAAATAAATGGTATGGATCTTCGATCCATTTAAACCGAGGGATATTCACAATGGTGATTTCTCTTTAGAACATATCCTCCCGATATTAGGGAGCTATATTAAATATTCCATTGTTTTGGAATCACCCATGAACCCACTTGCATATTAAATCCCTTGGCCTTTTCTTCTTCAAGTTTTGACTCTCTAGCCTTGCCAATAATTATTTTACCACTTTCCAGAGCTCTACCAAAATTCCCAACATTTTTGGACCTATCGAATACCCACTTCCTTCTCACACTCATTTGAATTAAATTCAAATGAGTTTGAATTCAAACTTCACATGTGTGCTCTTTTCTATTTTTTTTGGAAGATGCACATTTTTGTGAGCTCAAGAAAATTACCCTCTTGCCCAAATTCTTTCTCCCATTTTATTTCTGTGCTATTTACTGTTTTGGTAAATAAAAGAGGAGTGGGAGTTTAGAGAAAGAGGCCCAGCTGGCCACTTGGGTCTCCAAACCAGGCCGGTCCATTTGCTCCTGGAGGCCCACACCCTCCTAACCCTAGCCCGACCGCACCCTAGGCCCCGATCCTCATCTCCCCTCGACCCCTCCTCCTCGTTCCTCCTCCCGCCGCCACTCTCTTCCACGCGCGCATCGGGACAGGGAGAGGAGCTCCCCTCGACGCCCGATCCCCTCATCGCCTCCACCGCGAGACCCCCGCGTCCGACCTCCTCCTTGTTGCCCTTGGTGCTGCGCCACCAGACCTCCCCGTCGCCCTCGCTGTCGACCAGCGCGCCCCTGCCTTCCTCCCTCCTCCTTCGGTCCATGCAGCTAGGCCGGAGCCCGCGGCCTCCTCGCCGCCGTTCACCTTCGCCTTGAGCTGCCAGAGAGCGCCACCGTGCCTCCTGCCCTGGCCTCCTTCTTCTCTTCCTCGCGCGCACGCGACCAGGGCCCTCGTCATCAAGTTCGCCTGCGTGCTCTCTCCTGCTCATTTGACCTTGCCTTGCTCTGCGACCAGCGCCATCACCCACTGCTTCCCGCGTTGAGGAGCCCCGCCAGCCAAGTCCTTGTGCTCGTGCCTCCTGCCCGAGCCGTCCTCTTCAGCCAAGTCCACAGCCGCCGCTTCACCAGGGCCGCCGGGCGCCACCAGCAGCAGTTCTGGCCGGCCCCGCCGCCAAGTCCCGTCGCGGGAGCTCACCTTCGTCCCGACTCCTGCGGTTTCAGGCCCTTTGTCGTGCCCTGCTTCCCGCAGCTAACCGTGACCAGCCGTAGGCCTCCGTGCTTTCATCCTGCCGCTGCCAGCCACTCTGGCCCTTGTACATCAGGTTTGACCCAAGGAGACGGATACCGCCGGAAAGTTCGAAGACCCCAATGCACCTGTGGGCATCAAGTACCTCTGCGGAAGACTCCCACCGAAAACACGTGTACGACTACTACATGAACGAGCACCACGACGACCGTCGAAGAGTTCGGATTCATCAAGTTCATCTACATGTGTGTACGACTACATACCCGGGATTCGTCTAGTACCTCTACGGGAGACACGAACGTCTACGAACAGTGCACGACGCCCGGAGCCCTCGGATCCATCAAGTTTGACTACCTTTGTGTGTACCACTACCGTCGCCCCAAAGACGTTGGAGTCATCAAGTACCTCTCCGAACGAACGTGAATGACTACCATCGCCAGAACGGGACCGGAAAGTCCGAAGACCCCAAGTACCATGACACCGATGACATGGACATCTACGGAAACTCGGGCAATGATAAACATGTACCACTACCGTCGCCGAGATCGCGAGAACCTCTACCGTCGACCCTAGAGCATGAGAGAATGACTACTCCCCGTATCATCGTCGCGAGAACTGTCTTGTTTGCACGCTTCAAAGGTATAACCCCGAGACAACTGCCCGTGAATGAATGCATGTGTGATGTATGAGATGCTTGTGCTTGCTCCGTGCTCGAATTGTCGGTGCATGTTGCCCCTCTTTTTCCTTGTCACCATCGTCGACACATGGGACACCCGGTATCCGGGAGTGCCCCACCATCTTTTGCACACATCCGCACACTTCTCCTTTGCATCGGTATCTCAATCGAGTTACCGGAACCGGAACGTTGCAGTGGCACCATTTTCGTTATCGTTGTTGTGGCACCCCTTTTCTTTCCACCACGGTGACAAATGCTTCATAATGCTCTTATCAACATTTTCATAAAAACTTGCATAAACTTGTTCTTTCATCTGCATCATGATATGTTAAACAACATTTAATATTGTTGGGTACCTAAATGAGAGAGAACTAAATAATTGATGTGGTGTTCCGTCAATATGCAACTTGTTGCATATTGAGCTCCACTTAACTTGTAGCTTTGTTTGTGCCCCTTGCCATGCCATTCATATTTAAACCAGACATGCATCATACTTGGTTGTGCATCATACCATGTGTATGTGGTGGTTGTTTACTATGTTGTTTGCTTCTTTCCAGTGTTGCTTCTTCGGGTTAGTTCCGATAACGTCGCGTTTGTGAGGATCCGTTCGACTACATCTGTTTGTCATCTTCATGGACTCGTTCTTCTTCCTTGCGGGATCTCAGGCAAGATGACCATACCCTCGAAATCACTTCCATCTTTGCTTGCTAGTTGCTCTCTCTATTGCTATGCCTATGCCGCGATACCTACCACTTGCTCTATCATGCCTCCCATATTGCCATGTCCAACCTCTAACCCACCTTTCCTAGCAAACCATTGTTTGGCTATGTTACCGCTTTGCTCAGCCCCTCTTATAGCGTTGTTAATTGCAGGTGAAGTTTGAAGTTTGTTCCATGTTGGAACATGGATATTTGTTGGGATATCACAATATATCTTATTTTAATTAATGCATCTATATACTTGGTAAATGGAGGAAGGCTCGGCCTTATGCCTGGTGTTTTGTTCCACTCTTGTCGCCCTAGTTTCTCTCATGCCGGTGTTATGTTCCTTGATTTTGCGTTCCTTACACGGTTAGGGGAATGGGACCCCCTTGACAGTTCGCTTTGAATAAAACTCCTCCAGCAAGGCCAAACCTTGGTTTTACCATTTGCACTAACCACCTACCACCTTCCCTTGGGTTCTGCAGACTCAAGGGTCATCTTTATTTTAACCCCC
>NC_041382.1:268146286-268155900 GCF_002162155.2 Triticum dicoccoides | reverse complement strand
AATGCTCCTCTGAGTGTTGGTCCGAGACGGGCAGCCTGTGGGGCCACCTCGGGGCAACTCAAGGGTTGGTTTTACTCATAGCTTGACCTATCCGGTGTGCCCTGAGAACAAGATACGTGCGACTCCTATCGGGATTTGTCGGCACATCGGGCGGCTTTGCTAGTCTTGTTTTACCATTGTCGAAATGTCTTGTAACCGGGATTCCGAGCCTGATCGGGTCTTCCTGGGAGAAGGAATATCCTTCGTTGACCGTGAGAGCTTGTGATGGGCTAAGTTGGGACACCCTTGCAGGGTTTTGAACTTTCGAAAGCCGTTCCCGCGGTTATGGGTAGATGGGAATTTGTTAATGTCTGGCTGTAGAAAACCTGACACTTAACTTAATTAAAATGCATCAACTGCGTGTGTAGCCGTGATGGTCTCTTTCCGGCGGAGTCCGAGAAGTGAACATGGTTCTTGTGTTATGTTTGACGTAAGTAGTTTCAGGATCACTTCTTGATCACTTCTAGTTCACGACCGTGCTTTGCTTCTCTTGTCGCTCTCATTTGCGTAAGTTAGCCACCATATATGCTAGTGCTTGCTGCAGCTCCACCTTCACTACCTTTTCCCTACCCACAAGCTTAAATAGTCTTGATCTCGCGGGTGTGAGATTGCTGAGTCCCCGTGACTCACAGATTACTTCCAAAACTAGTTTGCAGGTGTCGATGTTTCTGTGCAGGTGACGCTACCGAGCTCAAAGAGGAGCTCGATGAAGATCGTGTTTGTTGTGTTGTCTCGTTTCCAGTTGATCAGTAGTGGAGCCCAGTTGGGGCGATCGGGGATCTAGCATTAGGGATGGTCTTCTTTTATTTTGGTTCCATAGTCAGACCTTGATTGTATCTGGATGATGTAATGCTATATTCATGTATTGTGTGAAGTGGCGACTGTAAGCCAACTCTGTACCTCTTCCTTATTCAGTACATGGGATGTGTAAAGATTACCCCTCTTGTGACATGCCTACAATGCGGTTATGCCTCTAAGTCGTGCTCCGACACGTGGGAGATATAGCCGCATCGTGGGTGTTACAAGTTGGTAATCAGAGCCTTCTCCGACTTAGGAGACTCTGCTTGATCGAATCGCTGGCGTTGTTGAGTCTAGAAAAATGTTTTGAGTCCTTTAGGAGAGTAGGATTCTTTTTACTCCTCAGTCCCTTCGTCGCTCTGGTGAGGCATCCTGACGTTGAGTTTTGACTCTTCTCTTCTCAAATTTCACAAAAAAAAATTTAGGATCATGCGGGTATCGTGCAATTGTTCCGATGGTTTTGTGACGAGAACATTGTTCTTGGTGCCTCCTGACATTTAGGGGTTGTGGCAGTGTCCCGGGGAGTTGAGCTCCGAGGGGTTGTCGTCACAATTTTATCGTTGCAGCTCTGGAATACATGAGTTTCGCCGACATAGAAAATCTCTTTTATGCAGTTGTTGGTGAGATAACCTCGACGCCACCCAGTACTGGGGAGGGAGTTCAGGAGTATTGCCATAACTCGTATAACGGATGCTTTCCGAAGGTTGAGGTAAACAATTTCCGAAGGTTTCTTGGTTATGCGTTGAAGGATGGATACATCTGGACGTAGGATTTTCTAGCTTTGGGTGAGATATTATGCTTTCCCTGTATCCCCAACACCTGATTGCATAACCGGAAAGTTTCAGGAGTTTATAAGTGGGAATTCAAGTAGCTCTTAGGATATCTTTCCGACAGATGCATGATATGAGATTGGGGTTCGACGTCTAGTGGTTGTAGCGACCAGACCTCAAACAGTCTGATCTCTGTGCTCCGGTGTCATCCCTGGATCAGTAATGCTGACACCACACAGTACTCGGAGGATTTATAGCAGAGTAGCAATCACGCACTTATTACATTGAGTGTCTCACAAGAGAACTTATTACAATAAATATGGCTTAAGGTCATCTAATAATGATAACAGCGGAAGGCTTGGAAGATAAGTGAGTCCATCAACTCCAACGGCATCACTGAGTATAGAACCACGACCTAAAAACTCCTTAATCTTCGTCTGAAAAGTCTGCAACATTAACGTTGCAGCCCGAAACGGGTCAGCACATGGAATATGCTGGCAATGTAACACATAGAGAGTAATGGAATGAAACAGCTATACTATATGCATATTTGGCTGGTGGAAAGCTCTATGGTTAGAGTTTTGCGTAAAGCCAATTTTTCCCTACTTCAAAGGAATAAATTTATTTAACTATCATGGTAGTTGTTAAACATTGAGAATGGTTGACAGCATTCTCAATCCCAATTAAGCATCATCATTAAACATAACCCGACAAAATTAATGTAGAGTAACATGTTGAGATTCACATGATAATCCAAGTACTAGATACTCAAGATGTCCATAACCGGGGACACGGCTAACCATGATTAGTTTATTACACTCTGCAGAGGTTGCGCACTTTTCCCCACAAGACTCGATCGCCTCCGTTTGGTTTCTCGCACTACATGGTGTTTGAGAAGACGGATGACCGAGACATAGTCTTTCAGAAGCGCTAGCACCTTACGATCGGGTCTACCACTGTAAGAGTTCGCACGACTTAGTCAACTATGCTAGAGCCCATAATAGCTTGTGGCTGCACACGGAAGTTTCTAGTATGAATAGTCTCATGATGCCTTTGAGCCTAGGTGGCGGTCCAAAAGAAAACAGGCAAGTCCTGGAATATCCAGGTGCCTCAATCCACCCAGATGTGTGTTTAAGTTGCCACCTTAGATAAACCATTAATTAACAATCTCACATCTGTCATGGATTTCACTCACCCAATCCACGTCTACTAGCATAGCATGGCATAATAAGCAAACGTAGAAGTAACTCCCAAAGGTTTGATAATAAACAGGTAATAGGTACTACCTCATCTACTTCCCATCCCACAATTTAATTAGATCCTAATCATGCAATGTGTGAGGATTGATCTAATGCAATAAACTTGGGTAGTAGAAAAGGTATGATCAAAGTGTTACTTGCCTTGTTGATGATCCGCAAAACCTAGAGATTCGAAGTAACAAGCGGTGCACTCCGGGTATTCTATCGCAGACAAGCAAACAAGCATACAATAAGTACTCATCTAATGCACAGGTAAAACTCAAATAAGAGATCTAACCAGAAGGTTCAACTTAAGAACTCCGGTTGGCAAAAAGAATCAAATCGAACAAAGCAACGAAAGACGAACGGCGAAAGAAAACAACTTCATTCTAGTAATCTGGATCTAAGGCAAATTTTACAGTAGCAAAATCTTGTTTAAGTTGGTTAAACGGATAGAGGGTTTTGAGACGAATCCCTAGGCGCTTGAATCGCCTATCTGATAAACGAGCGAAAAGTTAACCTAAAACGAAAATTGGATCAGGAATCGCGATCATAAAAATCGCGGATTTAATCCGAGAACAAGAAAAACGACGAACACCGAATTTTTTTCTCTCTCTCTCTTTTTCGGCACGGAAAACAAGGCGCGACGAACCTCGGGCAGCGGGATCGTTGGCGGCGGCGGCTCCGGCGGCGTGCATGGATCGAGGCGGGGCTGATGGGCTGGGGCGGCTCGGGGCGGCGCTATTTAAAGGCAGCCCCCGGGCGGTGTCCCGCTCGGGTACGGCCCAAAGTCGGTTCGTTTTTTTATTCCTCTCGGAAGAAAAATAAAAAGAAATACTAAACGGACTCCAAAAATTCCGAAATAAATTTTCACGGGCTTCTAAAATCAAGCCGCACAAGGTGAACATTTATTTGGGCCCTAAATGCAATTTTGAAAAACGCACTTTTTTCCTAAATTCAAATAAAACACCAAAAAACTCCGAAATAAAATCTTATTTGATTTTTTTATTAAATCCTCAATATTTCTTTATTTTGGGAAAGTCATTTTATTCCCTCTCTCATATTTTTGTAATAGAAATAATTGATGATAAAATAAATAAAATCAAATGATCCTATTCTCAAAATTTGAGAGAACTCAAATATGAAAATAACGAAATCCCCAACTCTCTCCATGGGTCATTGAGTTGTGTAGAATTTCTAGGATCAACCAAAATGCAAAATAAAATATGCTATGCAATGATGATCTAATGTATAACATTCCAAATTGAAAATTGGGATGTTACAAACCTACCCCCCTTAAGATGAATCTCGCCCTCGAGATTCGGGTTGGCTAGAAAATAGGTGAGGGTGGTCCTTGAGCAAATCTTCCTCTCGTTCCCAGGTGGCTTCATCCTCCGTGTGGTGGCTCCACTGAAATTTGCAAAACTTGATAACCTTGCTGCGAGTGACTCGACTGGCAAACTCGAGAATCTTAATTGGTTTCTCCTCGTACGTCAAATCGTTATCCAACTGAATAGTTTCTAAGGGCACTGTGTCTCTCAACGGTATGTCAGCCATCTCCACGTGACACTTCTTCAACTGGGAAACGTGGAACACATCATGAACTCCTGACAATCCTTCAGGCAATTCCAACTTGTAGGCCACTTCTCCCATACGCTCCAAAACTCGATATGGTCCTACAAATCGTGGTGCTAACTTCCCTTTAACTCCAAAACGCTTTGTTCCCCGAAGTGGAGATACTCGAAGATAAGCTCTGTCTCCGACTTCGTAAACTGTCTCCTTGCGTTTAGAATCTGCATAACTTTTCTGTCTGGACTGGGCTACCTTGAGCCTATCTCGAATCAACTTCACCTTCTGTTCAGACTCTTTAATCAAGTCAGGTCCAAACAACTGGCGGTCTCCAACTTCGTCCCATGACAACGGTGTCCTGCACCTCCTTCCATACAATGCTTCGAAAGGGGCCATCTTCAAACTGGTTTGGTAACTGTTGTTGTAAGAGAACTCTGCATATGGCAAATTATCGTCCCAACTAGATCCATAATCTAGCGCACAAGCTCTCAGCATATCCTCCAAAATCTGATTTACTCTCTCGGTCTGTCCATCTGTCTGTGGATGAAAAGCTGTACTGAATTCTAGCCTGGTACCCAAAGTTTCATGCAACTGCTTCCAGAACTTTGAGGTAAACTAGGTTCCTCTATCTGATACGATACTCCTTGGAACTCCATGCAGACATACGATCCTGGTCATGTATATCTTTGCCAACTTAGCACTGGTGTAAGTGGTCTTTACTGGGATGAAATGAGCTACTTTCGTCAATCGATCGACTACAACCCAAATCGAGTCATAGCCTGAACGAGTCCTGGGTAATCCCGTGATAAAATCCATGCCTAGCTTATCCCACTTCCATTCGGGTATCGGCAATGGTTGTAACAATCCTGCTGGCTTTTGATGCTTTGCCTTTACTCTCTGACATACATCACAAACTGCTACATACTCCGCAATATCCTTCTTCATTCCGGTCCACCAGAAAATATCCTTCAAATCCAAATACATCTTGGTATTTCCTGGGTGAATCGAATACGGTGAGTCATGTGCCTCTTGCAAAATCAACTTCCTGATCTCCGGGTCATTGGGCACATAAACGCGGTCTTCAAACCATAGGGTATCGTGCTCATCCTCACGAAATCCTTTAGCTTTTCCTTTGCTCAGTTTCTCCTTTATAGCGACAATCTCTTTGTCAGCTATCTGAGCTTCCCTGATTTTATCCATCAAGGTTGACTGAATCTCCATTGCTGCTACATAACCTCTCGGAACTATTTCCAAACATAGTTCACGAAGATTTTCTGCTAACTCCTTGGGTATTTCTCCCATCATTAATGTATTGACATGGCTCTTACGGCTTAATGCGTCAGCTACTACATTAGCCTTTCCGGGGTGATAATGCAACTTCATATCATAATCCTTGATAAGCTCCAACCATATCCTTTGTGTGAGATTCAACTTCTTCTGTGTGAAAATGTACTTCAAATTCTTATGATCCGTGTACACCTCACAATGATTTCCGATGAGGAAATGTCTCCATGTTTTCAAGGCATGCACTACGGCTGCTAACTCCAAATCATGCGTGGCATAATTTAACTCATGAGGCTTCAGTTGTCTTGAGGCATATGAAACAACTCTCCCTTCCTGCATAAGCACTGCTCCAAGTCCTCGACGTGAAGCGTCGCAATACACCTCATAATCTTTGGTCTGGTCTGCCAAAATCAACACTGGTGAGGTAACCAATCGTTTCTTCAACTCCTAGAAACTAGACTCAAATTCCTCAGTCCATATGAACTTGGTATCTTTCTTCAACAACTCAGTCATAGGCTTCGCAATCTTTGAGAAATTCTCAATAAATCTCGGTAGTATCCTGCGAGTCCAAGAAAACTCCGGATCTCTCCAATTGTGGTCGGTGCTTCCCATTTAGTCACGCTATCAACTTTAGCGGGATCAACTGCTATACCTTCTCCAGATATAACATGTCCGAGGAATCCTACTTCCTTCAAACAAAACTCACATTTGCTGAACTTGGCATATAGTTGATGTTCTCTGAGCTTTCCAAGTACCAAACGCAAATGCTCCTTATGCTCCTCTTCATTCTTCGAATAAACCAGGATATCATCAATGAACACTACGATGAACTTATCCAAAAACTCCATAAACACTTCGTTCATCATGTTCATAAAATAGGCAGGTGCGTTAGTCAGACCAAATGACATAACGGTATACTCGTATAGCCCATACCTGGTGGTAAAAGCTGTCTTCGAAATATCCTATTCTCGAATCTTCAACTGGTGGTATCCTGATCACAGATCGATCTTGGAAAATACCTTAGCTCCTTGCAATCGATCAAACAAATCATTAATCATTGGTAGTGGGTACTTGTTCTTGATCGTTACTTCGTTCAATCCTCGATAATCAACAACCATCCTTAATGATCCATCCTTCTTCTCCACTAGAAGTACTGGCGATCCCCAAGGTGAAGAACTTGGGCGAATATATCCTTTATCCAGTAACTCCTTAATCTGCTTCTTAATTTCCACCAAATCCTTTGTTGGCATCCTATATGGTCTCTTTGATATTGGCCCTGTGCCTGGTAATAGCTCAATCAAAAACTCGATATCTCTATCCGGTGGCATGCCTGGCAACTCTTCCGGAAATACATTGGGAAAATCCCTTACCACTGATACTTCCTCCTGCACAACTCCTGTTAGGCAATTTACTTGAGTCCTCTTCGGCACATGTCGGGATACATACTTGATCCTTCTCCCTTCTGGTGTGGTAAGCAAAATTGTCTTACTAGCACATTCAATATTCCCTTCATACTTTGATAACCAATCCATGCCTAATATCACATCCAATCCTTGAGATTCCAATACTATTAGGTCTGAGGGAAAAACATAGTTACCAATCCTTAATGGTAACCGATCACACCATAGACTAGCCACATACTCTGCTCCAGGAGAGGTTACTAATATGGGTGACCTAAGGGCTTGGGTTGATAGGTTATACTTATCCACAAATCCCCTTGAGATGTATGAATGCGATGCACCAGTATCAAAAGGAACGAGTGCAGTAAATGACTTAACCAAAAACTTACCTATTACTGCATCGGGCTGAGCTTCAACCTCCTCCACGCTAATGTGGTTCACCTGTCCCCTGTTGAAAGGGTTCGGCTTCTTCCCAGAACTTCCATTGCCATTATGGCCTTCAGGACATTCATTGGCATAATGTCCGGTCTTCGAACACTTAAAGCAAGTGACTTGGCTTAGGTCCTTCTTGGCTGGGGTTGATGGGTTGGTGCGGTTCTGGCCGTTGCTTCCTCCATTCCCATTACCATTCCTGGTGCCATTGTGATTGTGCGAGCTACCTCCTCCATGGGTATGCTAGAAATGTCCTCCCGGTCTAGGGGTAAAACGTGGCTTCTGCTGAGCTCCTGAACTATACTTTCCTTGCCCATACTTCCTCTTGCGATTCTCAATTTGCTGCTGCTTCGCTTCAATCATAAGAGCACGATCTACCAACTCCTGGTAGTTGTTGAAGGTTGCTACCATCAACTGCATGCTCAACTCATCATTCAGTCCATCCAAAAACTTCTCCTGCTTAGCCGCATCCGTAGCGACGTCATCTGGGGCATAACGTGCTAACTTACTAAAGTCCTCCACATACTGGCCAACTGTCCATCCTCCTTGGCATAAGTTGCGAAACTCATGCTTCTTCATGGCCATAGCTCCTGCTGAAACATGTGCAGTACGAAAAGCTTGCTGAAACTGGTCCCATGTGACAGTGTCGACTGGGAAACTGGCTGTGAAATTCTCCCACCATGATGCTGCGGGTCCTTCTAGCTGATGTGCGGCAAACTTCACCTTCTCCGCATCTGTGCATCCTGCTGTGGTCAACTCCCTAGCTGTCTTGCGGAGCCAATCATCTGCTACTATCAGCTCGGTGCTACTGGAAAACACCGGCGGATTCAGCCTAAGAAAACAGGCTAAGTGGTCAATAGGTGGTGGTGGTGGTGGTGAGTTGTTGTTGTTGTTCCCCTGATTCTGATTCTCGACTAGCAACCGCATCAATGTGTTGTGCTGCTGGATCAACTGAGTGAGCTCCGGTGGAAAGGCAAATCCGGGGTCACGTCTCGGAGGCATCTGAGGGTTTAGAAAAGATGAGATATAAGAATAGAGGGGTCTAAAGAGAAAACACTACCCATATGCACATGAGGCAAAAGCAAACAATTCACTTCATTCAATTAAACAAGGACATACAATTGATCTAATTATCGCAAAAGTGCTCGGACTACTATATTTACATGGTGGACTACTACTACTGATGAGGTGGTCTACTAGAAATATTCTTCGGTTGAAGACTCCATGATATCTGCTCCAGCTTCATCAACATAGTCATCATCGCTACTATCTGGATCCGAATCGGTGCCGTCGATGATGATGTAGTCTTCCGGGCTAATCTCCTTGGGTTCTTCTGTCACACCCTAGCTAGTTATGCATTAGAGTGTTGCATCATGTTTATTCTTTCACCAGAAACCTGAAATGGGGATGACAGAACCCCCAGCCCCCTCTGAAACCAACTAGGGCTACTAAAAATAATTTTCAATGAACCTGAAATGCCCTTCTAAAATGCCCATCATTTTTGTCTTGGTTCAGAACCTCTGCCAAAAGTGGTGCACATTTTTCTAGGCCAGCTTAGGGTTTTTGAATTAAATCATAAATATTTGAATTTGGGCATTTAAAATTATATAAAATATTTAAATGCTCAAATAACTCCAAACTAAAATGTTTCATGTTGGAAATAATCCAACTATGGACCAGGAGTAGTTTGGTGATTTTTGGAGTTGCCTAAGTATTTTATTTAATTCAGCAAAGTTGCAGAAGAATTAAAAAACAGAAAACAGAGGAAATAGAAAAGGCTTACCTGGCGCCCAGCACACGGCCCACCTGCCGGCCCAGCCCAGCACCGCGCCAGCGAGCTGCTTGCCGGCCAGGCAGGCAGGCAGGTGCTCGACGGCGAGCACCGCATGGGTGCCACGCACCTGCTCGCCGCCTCGCCGCCTCCCTCGCCCGGCTAACCCCGTGAACCGGCCTCCCTCTCTCCCCCGAACCCCCCAGACACCCCCTCTCCTCTCCAGCTCCTCCCCCTCGCACGCCCCAGCCATGGCCGACGCCATCGCCGCCACCCCCTCGCCGTAGCCACGCCCTCCGTCCACCCCACGCCG
>NC_041382.1:268135210-268145471 GCF_002162155.2 Triticum dicoccoides | reverse complement strand
TCGCCCGGCTAACGCCGTGAACCGGCCTCCCTCTCTCCCCCGAACCCCCCAGACACCCCCTCTCCTCTCCAGCTCCTCCCCCTCGCACGCCCCAGCCATGGCCGACGCCATCGCCGCCACCCCCTCGCCGTAGCCACGCCCTCCGTCCACCCCACGCCGTGCCACCGTGTCCAGGAGCTTCGCCGCCGTCCACTTCATCGAGCTAGCCGAGCCCCGTGTGCTCGAGCGGCCCGAGACCACCGCACCGACCTCGCCCGAGCTCGCCGTCGCCGGAGATCCCCTTCAACACCGTCGCCGCCTCAGCTCGTCCCCGACCCCGCCGGTGGCCTCTAGGGGAGTGCTGTGAGCCTAGCTACTCCTCCGACCCTCCCTCTCTCATTCCCGAGCTGTGTAGCCACCGCACGAGGATCACACGCCCGCACCGCCGCGGATCTCGTCGCCGACGTGCTTCCGGCCACCCTCCGGCCACAAGCTGGTGTCCATCTTACTCACCGAGTCCCGCAGCACCTAGCTAGCCACTCCCCGAGCCTCACCGACCCCTCTAGCGCCAAGTTCATCTTCGGCCGAACCCCGGTGGCCGCCAAGGTCGTCGCCGGCGCCAACTCCGGCCACCCCGACCCCAACGGACTCCACCAAGAGCTGCGGCTTGTCATCAGCTCCACTCCGGTGGTCTCCGTGACCCATTTGGTGGCCGAAACGGCCAAAACCACTCCCGCCGCCGTGTCGGGCTCGCCGGCGGCTAAACGCCGGCGCCGCTGGCATTGACTTTGACCACGGGTGGGCCCTGGTTGACTCCCCTGAGTCAATGACAGGTGGGGCCCAGCCCTGTTAATTAAACAGGTTTAGTTTTAATTAAACTTTAATTAAAATAATCACCCTGACATGCGGGACCCACTGTCAGGTTTGACCCTGACGTGTTCCGTTGACCTGCTGACGTCACACTGACGTCAGGCTGACGCAATAATGATTTTCTGGAATTATTCTAATATAGGAAATTCCAGAATATAATTTAAACTTCAAAATTTCATAACTTTTATTCTGTAACTCCAAATCAGACAAATTATATATGAAAAATGATCAGAAAAATCCAATCTATTCATCTGTACTATTTTCATGCATGATTAAACAAGTTAACCTGATGTTTAATGCAGAACAAGGAAAAGCACTTTAAAAGGCCATGTTTGAGTTTGAAATTTGAATCTTTGATTCAAATTGGTTCAAACCCTTCTGGTTTTAGTTGCATTAGCCCAACACACTCATATTGCCATGTTTCATGCATGCATCATATTGTTGCACATTGTTTGGTGATGGTTGTGTATCGGTGTCCCTTGCGACAGGTTCTGTCCCCGAGGAGTACCGTGATTACCCTAACGAAGAACCGTATCAGTGCATCGAACCATCAGGCAAGCAACCAACCATTTGATCATATCGATACAATCCCATGTTCTCGCTCCTGCTCTCTTTTACTGCATTAAGACAACGTGTTTCAAACTGCTGTGTGCTACGGTAGTTGAACCCATTTCTTCTGCATGACCTGTCATTGACACAGTAACTAGATGAAACCCACTAGCATGTGTAGGAGTTGATTGAGCCATATGTATGTGTTGTTCCTACCTTGCTATGCCTGCTATGCTTAGAGTCGTGTCAGGTCTGGTTCATCTGGGTGATGGGCTAGAGTGAAATGATTATGTCGGTAATGAGAGTGGTGTGGTGAACACGATTTGGTAAAGGTATCGATGAGAGGCCATGTAGGAGTACATGGTGGGTTGTTTCATTGAAGCCGACCCTAAGCACTGAGATCTGTATGTGTGATTTAAGATACAGCTACTACCATGCATTGGGCCCTGAAATATGACCCCGCTCGACTTCTTATTCACCCTAGCTCTCTGTCCAGGAGTTGCAAGTAGTTTCTGGTGTTTGTAGCCTACTGGAGGCCGTGGGCAGCGCTGACCGTAGGGGTGGGCTGTGATGCGGTAGGTACGTGGCCGGGTGTACCGAATACCCGTTAGGTATCTCGGGAACCCTGTTCACATCGTTCGGGGCCGTATGGGAAACCTCGGCCGGACTCCCTACGGATGGAACCTGGATAGGCGATAAACCTGGACTAGAGGCTTAAGTGTTTAGGTAGGTCGTGGTCTACACCCACGTCAGTTTTCGCTTGAAGTCTGCCGAGCACATGTCGTGTGCAGACGCTAAGTGGTGGAAACATGTATGAAGAAGTACACCCCTGCAGGGTTATCATGATCTATTCGAATAGCCGCGTCCGCGGTAAAGGACTACTTGGTTGCCTATACAGTTCATAGACAAGTAAATGGAAACTACTAAAAGCCTCAAGATAAGTGTGAGTGCCGAGGATGGCTCTTCCGTAGGAAGACGGAGGCGGATCCTCGGTAGTGTATTGAAGTGGTGAGTAGTGGACTCGTGTGCGCAAAACCATTTCAAGTTGGAGTCTCGTAGGTTAGCCTAGCCAAGAGTCAAAGCTGGCTTGCTGCAACAACTCCACCAACCCTTCTTGATAATATGCATGTATGTAGGATCTGATGTAAGTCTTGCTGGGTACCTTTGTACTCATGTTGCTATAATTTACATTTTTACAGAAGACGCTGCAACCCCTTCTGATGGGTTCTACATAGACGTTGACATCAACGAGTAGGCTAAAGGCCCAGGTGGTGATCCTGAGCTTGTGAAGGACCACGTAGTATAGCTAGGCTTTCCAAGCCTCTTTTATTTTACTAGTTGTCTGTACTCAGACAAGTTACTTCCGCTGCTGGTTTGTATGACTGTATGACTTGAATGCTGGGTCGTGAGACCCGTACCTTTGTGTATGTTATGTATGGCTCTCTGAGCCTTAAATAAAGTACTTGTGTCATAGAGTCATGTTGTGATGCCTTGTTGTATTTGCACATATCGAGCATATTGTGTGTATGATTGAAATGCTTGGTATGTGTGGGATCTGACTATCTAGTTGTTTATCTTTGGTAGCCTCTCTTACCGGGAAATGTCTCCTAGTGTTACCGCTGAGCCATGGTAGCTTGCTACTGCTCTGGAACACTTAGGCTGGCCGGCATGTGTCCTTCTTTGTTCCGGTGTCTGTCCCTTCGGGGAAATGTCACGCATTGAGTACCGGAGTCCTGTTAGCCCGCTACAGCCCGGTTTACCGAAGTCCTGCTAGCCCAGTGCTACAGCCCGGACCCACTTGCTGATGACCGACGCGTTCGAAGCTGGGTCATGGATGCCTGTCCCTGTAAGTCTGTGCCACTTTGGGTTTACGACTAGTCATGTCAGCCCGGGCTCCTTATCATATGGATGCTAGCGACACTATCATATACGTGAGCCAAAGGGCACAAACGGTCCCGGGCAAAGGTAAGGCGACACCCGTGGGGATACCGTGCGTGAGGCCGCAAAGTGATACGAGGTGTTACCGGCTAGATCGATGTGACATCGAGTCGGGGTCCTGACAGCGTTGGCATCAGAGCCGGACTGCCTGTAGGTTCTCCAAGCCAAACCGGTCGATGTTGAGTCTAGAAATTCTTTAGTTATATGTAGGGGAATTGTTTGTGGGTTGGAACGTAAGGCTCTTTTTACTCCTTTATCTTATGACATTCTGATCTGAGTCAGTCTATTCTTCCACCGGGGGTTAAGGAATTAGGATCTTTTCTCTCTATCAGGATCACGTGTTACTAATCAGTAGTACCTTATAGGTTTGATGGTTACAAGCCTAGTTCAGTTCTTCTACCACGTTATGTTGTTAGGATGGATTCAGAACTTTGATATGATGATGTTGAGTGTGTATGTAATCCTTTGTCAAAAGTCTCAAAATCCTTCTTGAGCATTTACAGCTGTTATGCTGCCGAAATTTTGCTAGAAATTCTAATGCCTTTGCATTATGATTATGTTTTCAGATGGCCACTCGCGACCTCAATCAAGTGGTTCGCCTGACTCGATGCCTAGATGTACCCGGCCATACCGCCATGTTGGTCAGGGTAATGACTGAGGCTGGATACCGTTGGTATCCTGAGTACACGGTCGAAGAGCAATTCCGAGACTTTAATCAAAGCCAGTATCTCTGCACTGTCAGGATATTTCCATCTTATCCTGGGTCCACCGAGCCCCTTCACTGCTCCTATGGACTCGGGGTTACTATTGAGATGGCTGTGCAGGACGCCGCCTACTCTATGATGACCATCATGCGAGTCAGATCTGGCCTATTTCGGGACTCTGATTTCCGGTATATGCCAGGATCACTTCCGGGAGCACAAGGGTATCTTCAGGCTATCTATGCTGACCCCACTCAGGAGGATTCACGGACTCGCACCACTGCTGAGATGCTCGAGGATAAGGACCGTGAAAATCGGGCCTTGAGGTTAGAGCTCTTCAATACCCGTGCTGACCATTGGGCCACATTGACTCGGTTTGCACCGGCGGTGCAAGCTGGATATTCGGATATGCGCGATCTCTATCCTGTGCGATCTGCTTTGCCAGACGTGATGGGTTGGCGTGATGTAGGAGGCATCACCCCACCTCGCGGTCCCCGCAGGCCACCGTCTGTTGGTCCAAGACCTCATCCTAGTCCCTATGGTCCACAAGCTCCGCGAGATCGTCTGTTTCCGGATGATCATGTTGAGCTCCCAGGCTATGGAGGTGATTTCTACGAGGACTACTACGGATCGGTCTGAGTTAGTGGTAGTATCACTAGTTCGTGTTAGCTGTGTCGTCTATCGTCCTACGTGACTCGTGGGATATGACCTAGTTGTATCGCCTTCCGGAGGTGTAGAAAAATAATGTATAGGAGCTTGGGATGCCTCTGATGAGATGTAATCCTCTTTTCACCGTAATAGTACTTTGTTTGGTCTTGTACTAAACCCTGGATGGTGTGTATGACGATGGAATAAAGAAGCAGTTTCTGTATCTACCATGTCATACGGATGATCATCTTGCATTTCGAGTTATTCCTTACATTCTGTATCCTATGTCGGAATTTTATCATTCTGACTAAATCGTTGTCTTGTTTACCTAGGATGGTCAACACGCGCACTAACCCTGCTCCTCAAGAGCAGGCCGAAGGCAGTGAAGTCAGGAATGCAAATCTGCCTCATCCTCCTTCCCTAGCCGAGGTTATGATGGAAGCCGAAAGAAACAAGCGGGAGACCAACCGTTTGTTGGAGCGTATTGAAGAGAACACCGCACACCATCAGAGGACTAACGTGGTGTCACTCAGTGATTTTATCAAATTACATCCACCCACGTTCCACCACTCCATCGAGCCTCTCGACGCTGATGACTGGCTTCGCAGTATCTCTCACAAGCTGCGTTCCGCGCTAGTAGCTGAGGCTGACAAGGTCACCTTTGCTGCATATCATCTTGAAGGACCCGCCAGTCTATGGTGGGAGAATTATGGAGCTATGCGTCCAGCGGGCCATGTCACTACTTGGGCTGAATTCAGCGAGGCTTTCCATGAACATCACATTCCGGAGGGTCTCATGGACCGTAAACGTGAGGAATTTTGCAATTTCACCCAAGGCCGACTCTCTGTGGATGCTTACAGCAGGGAGTTTGGTAACCTCGCACGATATGCAACTGAGGAAGTTTCTACTGATGCCAAGAAGCAAGCAAGGTTCCGTAAGGGACTTAGTCCTGAGCTTCGCCGCGACCTCCGTCTGCATGAGTGCACATCCTTTCAGAAACTTGTTAACAAGGCCATCAGTGCTGAAACTGGTCAGACTGATTATGACGCAACACGCAAGCATGGCCGTGACATGGGTTCCTCATCCGGTGTTGGTCCTCAGAAGCGCCGCGTGTGGGTGCCCAACACCGCTCTGCCACCCAGGATCACACCGAGGCCATCTTTCCAGGCGCCTCGCCCTGTTCAACAGTCTGCTCCAGCCAAGCCCTATGGGGGTCCAACCAACAATGCTCCTCCACGTACCAGTTCTGTGACTTGTTTCAAGTGTGGGGAATCTGGCCACTATATGCGTGAGTGTCCCCAGACCAACCCCAACCAATCTGCTAAAGCTGTTGGCCGTGGCAAGCCGACAAGGAAAGTGTTCCACGCCAAGCCGGCCACCGCTACACGTGGCCACGTCAACTGTATCTCTGCCGAAGAAGCTCAAGAGGATCCCAACGTCGTTCTCGGTACACTCCTTGTTAATTGCCACCCGGCATCTGTTCTTTTCGATACAGGAGCCTCTCATTCATTTATATCCGAGAACTATGCTCGTTTGCATAACACCGCATTCTGTGACATGCCATCCACTATGGAAATTTCTACTCCCGGTTCTAGATGGCAGACCTCCAGGGTAAGTTATGGAAATGAAATCCAAGTCGACAGACTTGTTTTCCTTGCATCTTTGATAGCTCTCAAAATTTCAGATATTAATATCATTTTGGGTATGGACTGGATGTCAGCTCATCATGCCAAAATTGATTGCTTCTCTAGGACTGTCCAACTCACTCATCCTTCGGGCAAGATAGTCAATGTCTTGACCCGGTTAGCCGAGCGACAATTATATTCTCTTAACGCCAGCCCTTTGCCAGACCTTGAGGACGTTCCGGTAGTCCGTGACTTCCCGGATGTCTTCCCAGAGGAATTGCCAGGTGTTCCACCTGACAGGGATGTTGAGTTCGTAATAGACCTCATTCCAGGAACCGTTCCGATTGCTAGAAGACCTTATAAGATGGCACCCCTAGAACTAGCCGAGCTTAAGAAACAACTCGATGAGTCCTTGAAAAAGGGTTTCATCCGACCTAGTTCATCTCCGTGGGCTTGCCCCGTCCTCTTCGTCAAGAAGAAGGATGGTACGGACCGGATGGTTGTAGATTATCGACCTGTCAATTTGGTCACAATCAAGAACAAATATCCGCTCCCCAGGATCAACGAC
Organism: Triticum dicoccoides; assembly: GCF_002162155.2. NCBI lineage: Eukaryota > Viridiplantae > Streptophyta > Magnoliopsida > Poales > Poaceae > Triticum > Triticum dicoccoides. The sequence continues at coordinate 268,138,593 of NC_041382.1, read as the reverse complement.
CTGTATGATCAGCTCGCTGGATCCTCAGTCTTCTCCAAGATGGATTTGAGGTTGGGCTACCATCAAATCAAAATCAGAAACGGGGACATTCCTAAAACGGCCTTTGTTACTCGTTATGGCCAATACGAGTACACCGTCATGTCCTTCGGTTTAACCAACGCTCCAGCCACCTTTTCTCGGTTAATGAACTCAATCTTCATGGAGTATTTGGATAAATTCGTCGTAGTTTATCTCGATGATATACTCATCTACTCCAAGAACAAGGAGGAACATGCCGAACATCTAAGGCTAGTGTTGAAGAAACTTCGAGAGCATCGCCTTTATGCCAAATTTTCTAAATGTGAATTTTGGTTGTCAGAAGTGACCTATCTGGGTCATGTAATATCTGGTAAAGGTATTGCTGTTAACCCTGAGCGAGTGCAAGCCGTCCTTAATTGGACTCCACCTGAATCGGTCAAGCAAGTTCGGAGTTTTCTAGGCTTAGCGAGCTATTGTCGTCGCTTTGTCGAGAACTTCTCCAAAGTTGCCAAACCTCTAACCGAACTCCTCAAGAAAGATAAGAAGTTCGAATGGACTCCACAATGTGAGCACAGCTTTCAGGAACTGAAAAGACGCCTGACTTCTGCTCCCGTACTGGTACCGCCAGACTTCTCCAAGGACTTCGTTATCTACTGCGACGCCTCGCGACAAGGACTAGGCTGTATTCTCATGCAAGATCGACACGTAATTGCTTACGCTTCACGGCAATTGCACCCACATGAGGAGAATTATCCTACTCATGATCTAGAGCTTGCAGCTGTAGTCTATGCACTTAAAACCTGGCGACATTACCTTCTTGGTAATCGTTGCGAAATATTCACTGATCACCAAAGTCTGAAGTACATCTTCACCCAACCGGATTTGAATCTCAGGCAAAGACGTTGGGTCGAGTTGATCACAGATTTCGACTTAGGAATAACTTATACTCCAGGGAAAGCCAACGTCATGGCTGATGCGCTAAGTCGTAAATCTTATTGTAACAACCTGATGTTACAACAAAGTCAACCGCTTCTCCATGAGGAATTTCGGAAGCTTAACCTTCACATTGTTCCTCAAGGATTTCTTTCCACCTTGGTGGCGAAACCTACTCTTACGGATCAAATCATCGCTGCCCAGAAGCGAGATAAGGGAATAACTAAGATCAAGGAGAACATTGCTAGCGGAGGTGCTAGTTGTTTCTCCACAAATGATCATGGTGTTGTGTACTTTGGGAACCGTTTAGTGGTTCCCAAGAACCAGCATCTACGACAGTTGATCCTTAAGGAGGCTCATGAATCTCCTCTCACCATTCATCCCGGTAGTACCAAGATGTATCAGGACCTACGCCAGAGGTTCTGGTGGACTAGGATGAAGAGAGAAATTGCTCAGTATATTGCTAATTGCGACGTCTGTCGTCGTGTAAAAGCAGAGCATCAACGGCCTGCTGGCACCCTTCAACCCCTAGCTATTCCTGAATGGAAATGGGATAAAATTGGCATGGATTTCATTACCAGTTTTCCCAGGACCAAGAGAGGGAATAATGCTATTTTCGTCGTTGTCGATCGTCTTTCCAAAGTAGCCCATTTCCTACCTGTTCGTGAGAGTATAACCGCTAGTCAATTGGCAGACTTATACATCTCCCGGATAGTGTCTCTCCATGGTGTTCCTTTGGAAATTAACTCGGATCGAGGAAGTCTTTTCACCTCTCGATTTTGGGAAAGTTTCCAAAATGCTATGGGAACCCGTCTCTCCTTTAGCACCGCTTTCCACCCTCAGTCGAGTGGTCAAGTGGAACGCGTCAACCAGATTCTAGAAGACATGCTTCGAGCCTCTGTTATCTCATTCAGAATGGATTGGGAGAAGTGCCTTCCATTTGACGAATTCGCTTACAACAACAGCTATCAATCTAGCTTGGGTAAAGCCCCTTTTGAGGTTCTCTATGGACGACGGTGTCGAACACCCCTTAACTGGTCAGAGACCGGGGAAAGACAATTCTTTGGCCCGGATATGATTCAGGAAGCAGAAGAACAAGTTCGCATCGTTCGTGAAAAATTGAAAACAGCCCAATCCCGTCAGAAGAGTCAATATGACCGAAAACATAAGGCTATGACTTTCGAGGTTGACGAGAAGGCTTACCTTCGGGTTACCCCTCTGAAGGGAACCCATCGTTTCGGTATCAAAGGCAAATTGGCTCCTTGTTACATTGGACCTTTTCGCATTCTTGCCAAACGAGGAGAAGTTGCCTACCAGTTGGATCTACCTTCGCACCTCTCCAGAGTCCACGATGTCTTCCACGTTTCTCAACTCAGGCGTTGCTTTTCGGATCCTATCCGTGGAGTGGACCACGAAACGCTTGATCTCCAAGATAATCTTACATATCGAGAGTACCCCATTCGTATCCTCGATCAGGCCGAGCGTACCACTCGACGTCATAATATCAAGTTTCTTAAAGTACAATGGTCGCACCATTCTGAGGATGAAGCAACTTGGGAAAGGGAGGATCATCTTCGAACTGAGTATCCCGCCTTCTTCCCAGAGGAACCCAAATCTCGCGACGAGATTCTTTTGAGTGGGGGTGAGTTGTCACACCCTAGCTAGTTATGCATTAGAGTGTTGCATCATGTTTATTCTTTCACCAGAAACCTGAAATGGGGATGAGAGAACCCCCAGCCCCCTCTGAAACCAACTAGGGCTACTAAAAATAATTTTCAATGAACCTGAAATGCCCTTCTAAAATGCCCATCATTTTTGTCTTGGTTCAGAACCTCTGCCAAAAGTGGTGCACATTTTTCTAGGCCAGCTTAGGGTTTTTGAATTAAATCATAAATATTTGAATTTGGGCATTTAAAATTATATAAAATATTTAAATGCTCAAATAACTCCAAACTAAAATGTTTCATGTTGGAAATAATCCAACTATGGACCAAGAGTAGTTTGGTGATTTTTGGAGTTGCCTAAGTATTTTATTTAATTCAGCAAAGTTGCAGAAGAATTAAAAAACAAAAACAGAGGAAAATAGAAAAAGGCTTACCTAGCGCCCAGCACCCGGCCCACCTGCCGGCCCAGCCCAGCACCGCGCCAGCGAGCTGCTTGCCGGCCAGGCAGGTAGGCAGGTGCTCGACGGCGAGCACCGCATGGGTGCCACGCACCTGCTCGCCGCCTCGCCGCCTCCCTCGCCCGGCTAACGCCGTGAACCGGCCTCCCTCTCTCCCCCGAACCCCCCAGACACCCCCTCTCCTCTCCAGCTCCTCCCCCTCGCACGCCCCAGCCATGGCCGACGCCATTGCCGCCACCCCCTCGCCGTAGCCACGCCCTCCGTCCACCCCACGCCGTGCCACCGTGTCCAGGAGCTTCGCCGCCGTCCA
>NC_041382.1:268121854-268133182 GCF_002162155.2 Triticum dicoccoides | reverse complement strand
GCCATGTAGGAGTACATGGTGGGTTGTTTCATTGAAGCCGACCCTAAGCACTGAGATCTGTATGTGTGATTTAAGATACAGCTACTACCATGCATTGGGCCCTGAAATATGACCCCGCTCGACTTCTTATTCACCCTAGCTCTCTGTCCAGGAGTTGCAAGTAGTTTCTGGTGTTTGTAGCCTACTGGAGGCCGTGGGCAGCGCTGACCGTAGGGGTGGGCTGTGATGCGGTAGGTACGTGGCCGGGTGTACCGAATACCCGTTAGGTATCTCGGGAACCCTGTTCACATCGTTCGGGGCCGTATGGGAAACCTCGGCCGGACTCCCTGCGGATGGAACCTGGATAGGCGATAAACCTGGACTAGAGGCTTAAGTGTTTAGGTAGGTCGTGGTCTACACCCACGTCGGTTTTCGCTTGAAGTCTGCCGAGCACATGTCGTGTGCAGACGCTAAGTGGTGGAAACATGTATGAAGAAGTACACCCCTGCAGGGTTATCATGATCTATTTGAATAGCCGCGTCCGCGGTAAAGGACTACTTGGTTGCCTATACAGTTCATAGACAAGTAAATGGAAACTACTAAAAGCCTCAAGATAAGTGTGAGTGCCGAGGATGGCTCTTCCGTAGGAAGACGGAGGCGGATCCTCGGTAGTGTATTGAAGTGGTGAGTACTGGACTCGTGTGCGCAAAACCATTTCAAGTTGGAGTCTCGTAGGTTAGCCTAGCCAAGAGTCAAAGCTGGCTTGCTGCAACAACTCCACCAACCCTTCTTGATAATATGCATGTATGTAGGATCTGATGTAAGTCTTGCTGGGTACCTTTGTACTCATGTTGCTATAATTTACATTTTTACAGAAGACGCTGCAACCCCTTCTGATGGGTTCTACGTAGACGTTGACATCAACGAGTAGGCTAAAGGCCCAGGTGGTGATCCTGAGCTTGTGAAGGACCACGTAGTATAGCTAGGCTTTCCAAGCCTCTTTTATTTTACTAGTTGTCTGTACTCAGACAAGTTACTTCCGCTGCTGGTTTGTATGACTGTATGACTTGAATGCTGGGTCGTGAGACCCGTACCTTAGTGTATGTTATGTATGGCTCTCTGAGCCTTAAATAAAGTACTTGTGTCATAGAGTCATGTTGTGATGCCTTGTTGTATTTGCACATATCGAGCATATTGTGTGTATGATTGAAATGCTTGGTATGTGTGGGATCTGACTATCTAGTTGTTTATCTTTGGTAGCCTCTCTTACCGGGAAATGTCTCCTAGTGTTACCGCTGAGCCATGGTAGCTTGCTACTGCTCTGGAACACTTAGGCTGGCCGGCATGTGTCCTTCTTCGTTCCGGTGTCTGTCCCTTCGGGGAAATGTCACGCATTGAGTACCGGAGTCCTGTTAGCCCGCTACAGCCCGGTTTACCGGAGTCCTGCTAGCCCAGTGCTACAGCCCGGACCCACTTGCTGATGACCGACACGTTCGAAGCTGGGTCATGGATGCCTGTCCCTATAAGTCTGTGCCACTTTGGGTTTACGACTAGTCATGTCAGCCCGGGCTCCTTATCATATGGATGCTAGCGACACTATCATATACGTGAGCCAAAAGGCGCAAACGGTCCCGGGCAAAGGTAAGGCGACACCCGTGGGGATACCGTGCGTGAGGCCGCAAAGTGATATGAGGTGTTACCGGCTAGATCGATGTGACATCGAGTCGGGGTCCTGACATCTTCGTCTTCCTCTACTGGCGTAGGGCCTCCCATAAATATCCCAATCTTCTTGATCAGATCGTCATTCTTGTCCACCAATACTTCAATTTCCTCTTCATACTCTTCACGTGTAGCCTTGAGTTCTTCCTCCAGTTCCTTGATTCTAGTCTTCAGATCTATCATGTCGGCGCACATCTGGTTCTCCTGTCGTTGAATGTGCTGGTTTAGCTCCTGGATAAAAGCTGCAATTGATCTATCCTTCCTGGTGTTGATCATCTCCCAGTGCTCATCTCGGCACCCACAAATCTGGTAGATAGTATCCTTGAGATCATTGCGGTAGACTTCTCCAATGCGTCCCATGGCGATGTGAGCTGCCATGCTCTTTCCTAGACTCCAAGTTGGTGCATCAAAAGAAAATTCTATGGGCTCAGTGACTGGCATGAACGTCCTTCCTGGAACTTGAACTTGAATCATCCAGCGCTCTTCTTCAGGTAAAGTGGTGTTGTAGGTTCCTGTGAAGCTTGGTACTCCTATGTTCAGGCATCTAGTGACTTCCTTCAAGTGACGTCCAAAAGGTGTATCTTCATCCGGTTGTGTGAACTTGTCCTTGCATCCGCCATCCTAAAGAGTAGAAAAGATGAGAGGTCAGAAGAGAAGAGAGTGAACAGTGATCTAGGTCTTTTAGCTTAGTGCTCGTGTCCTACAGTCAGCGTGTGCTCTGATACCATCTCTGTAGCGACCAGACCTCAAATAGTCTGATCTCTGTGCTCCGGTGTCATCCCTGGATCAGTAATGCTGATACCACACAGTACTCGGAGGATTTATAGCAGAGTAGCAATCACACACTTATTACATCGAGTGTCTCACAAGAGAACTTATTACAATAAATATGGCTTAAGGTCATCTAATAACGATAACGGCGGAAGGCTTGGAAGATAAGTGAGTCCATCAACTCCAACGGCATCGCTGAGTATAGAACCACGACCTAAAAACTCCTTAATTGTCGTCTGAAAAGTCTGCAATATTAACGTTGCAGCCCGAAACGGGTCAGCACATGGAATATGCTGGCAATGTAACACATAGAGAGTAATGGAATGAAACAACTATACTATATGCATATTTAGCTGGTGGAAAGCTCTATGATTACAGTTTTGCGTAAAGCCAATTTTTCCCTACTTCAAAGGAATAAATTTATTTAACTATCATGGTAGTTGTTAAACATTGAGAATGGTTGACAGCATTCTCAATCCCAACTAAGCATCATCATTAAACATAACCCGACAAAATTAAAGTAGAGTAACATGTTGAGATTCACATGATAATCCAAGTACTAGATACTCAAGATGTCCATAACCGGGGACACGGCTAACCATGATTAGTTTATTACACTCTGCAGAGGTTTGCGCACTTTTCCCCACAAGACTCGATCGCCTCCGTTTGGTTTCTCGCACTACATGGTGTTTGAGAAGACGGATGACCGAGACATAGTCTTTCAGAAGCGCTAGCACCTTACGATCGGGTAGACCGTACCACCTACATCCCCTACATCTGCTAGTCTACCACTGTAAGAGTTCGCACGACTTAGTCAACTATGCTAGAGACCATAATAGCTTGTGGCTGCACACAGAAGTTTCTAGTATGAATAGTCTCATGATCCCTTTGAGCCTGGGTGGCGGTCCAAAAGAAAACAGGAAAGTCCTGGAATATCCAGGTGCCTCAATCCACCCAGATGTGTGTTTAAGTTGCCACCTTAGATAAACCATTAATTAACAATCTCACATCTGTCATGGATTTCACTCACCCAATCCACGTCTACTAGCATAGCATGGCATAATAAGCAAACGTAGAAGTAACTCCCAAAGGTTTGATAATAAACAGGTAATAGGTACTACCTCATCTACTTCCCATCCCACAATTTAATTAGATCCTAATCATGCAATGTGTGAGGATTGATCTAATGTAATAAAATTGGGTAGTAGAAAAGGTATGATCAAAGTGTTACTTGCCTTGCTGATGATCCGCGAAACCTAGAGATTCGAAGTAACAAGCGGCGCACTCCGGGTATTCTATCGCAGACAAACAAACAAGCATACAATAAGTACTCATCTAATGCACAGGTAAAACTCAAATAAGAGATTTAACCAGAAGGTTCAACTTAAGAACTCTGGTTGGCAAAAAGAATCAAATCGAACAAAGCAACGAAAGACGAACGGCGAAAGAAAACAACCTCGTTCTAGAAATCTGGATCTAAGGCAAATTTTATAGTAGCAAAATCTTGTTTAAGTTGGTTAAACGGATAGAGGGTTTCGAGACGAATCCCTAGGCGCTTGAATCGCCTGATTCTGATAAACCAGCGAAAAGTTAAACTAAAACGAAAATTGGATCAGGAATCGCGATCAGAAAAATCGCGGATTTAATCTGAGAAAAAGAAAAACGACAAACGCCGAATTTTTTTTGGCACAGAAAACGAGGCGCGACGAACCTCGGGCGGCGGGATCGGCAGCGGCGGCTCCGGCGGTGCACGCGGATCGAGGCGGGCCTGATGGGCTGGGGCGGCTCGGGGCGGCGCTATTTAAAGGCTGCCCCCGGGCGGTGTCATTTTCGGGTACGGCCCGAAGTCGGTTCGTTTTTTTTATTTCGCACGGAAGAAAAATAAAAAGAAATACTAAACGGACTCCAAAAATTCCGAAATAAATTTTCACGGGCTTCTAAAATCAAGCCGCACAAGGTGAACATTTACTTGGGCCCTAATTGCAATTTTGAAAAACGCACTTTTTTCCTAAATTCAAATAAAACACCGAAAAACTCCGAAATAAAATCTTATTTGATTTTTTATTAAATCCTCAATATTTCTTTATTTTGGGAAAGTCATTTTATTCCCTCTCTCATATTTTTGTAATAGAAATAATTGATGATAAAATAAATAAAATCAAATGATCCTATTCTCAAAATTTGAGAGAACTCAAATATGAAAATAACGAAATCCCCAACTCTCTCCGTGGGTCATTGAGTTGCGTAGAATTTCTAGGATCAACCAAAGTGCAAAATAAAATATGCTATGCAATGATGATCTAATGTATAACATTCCAAATTGAAAATTTGGGATGTTACAGTGGTGTGCCTATCCACGGTTGGTTTTACAGTGGTCTCATTGTGTCTTAAAGAGTCCTTGGCTATGCTGACTCGGGGACGCTTCGTATCTCATGAGCACTGCCTTGTACATGATGGTGCTGTACGATCGAGCCCGTGTGGGTCCCACCACGAAAACTTCGGACGAAATCTTTATCATATGTTTGTCCCGGCTTATTTTGCAAGCCAATCCTTTGCTTTGTTTTTTAGTTGTGGTATTCGAGTTGCTTCGAAGTTAAATGTTGATTCCATACCTTGCCTAAGTGATGTTCTCATATTTCTATGTGAATACTAATCCTTATTGATCATCGAGATTGTCATGTCAATCCTTTTTCAACCGGCGTGTTTTCTCTTCAAGTGGATCCGATCATTTCAACATCCGCAAGATCACCTCTTGGTTTTTTTTCCAACATTATTCGTTTCATCTGCCCTCATGTTGCCTTTGTTTTCCCACCCACCCACCCTTTTTCTTCAGGGACTCGGAGTTCTTAATCAAGTATCCTTTTATTGTTGTGAAGTCTCTTCATCCTTTTCAATCAATGTTCTTATTTGGTGATTCTCATGAAGATGCTCTACAAGTTCGTCATTCGTTGTTTCTTTTATCTTCTCCGGTGGATTCAAATCAAGCTTTCGGTGTTGATCATATCTTTTTCTTTAGTTCACATGCTTTCCATGTTGGAAGTCTGTACCGAAGACTCTCTTATTTATTCACCTCTTGCTATTCAACCGTTCCGCAGTGCTGAAGATAGCTCAGAAGATTCGTGTTTCCACTCTGTTTTTTCGTTCAAGCTCTTTCGAGGATGTTATCTCAGTCAAGTCATTTAATTCAATGGGTGCAATATCTTTCAAGTAATTGTTCAATGGTGTTTCTTTTGAGTAGGCCCTAACCCACAGGTCTTTTCCCAGGATCTTACCTGACTCTTCTTATTTTACTGGAGCTATTCTCAAATCTTTCAAAATGTGAGGTAAGAATGAATTATCATCAGCCATATGTGCTTCTCCAAGATCTTTCAAATTCTTTTCATTGTTGGCTCAACCTCTTTGCTTTTGATTCTTCCGGAGTGTCTATATAATTCATGGTGGTGCTTCTCGTCGTTAGTCTCAAATTTTGAAGACCGAAGAAGAGTTTTCCTCCAAATTTATCCGTTCTCTCAAAGATTCGTGATTCTAGCTTGTTGCCATCCTCTCATAATTGTTTCGATTGTGAGAATTCTTTTCACCCAACCGGAGCATTTCATGAGTTGTTTCCATTTCTCTCCTTCGAAGGACTTCTTTTCAAATATTATTCATTCCAGTTTTCAGCTATCATTCCCCAAATCTTACCAGTGCATCATTCAAGTTTTCTCTAATCAGTTCGGGATCTCATCATTCACTTGCATCTAAATTATCTCAATTACCTTCATTCGTTCTCTGATTCTTACCGATGATTCATCCCTTTACTTTGTTCATTTTTCAATTCATACGGTGGTTCATTCAAGATTTGTTTTCCTTCGTTATCATATCAATTTATTCGTTGTTTCAATCGTACTGGTGGTTCGTTGAAGACCTTCCCAAGTTTGCGCGATATCTATCTTAATCCTTTCTACGGGAATAAGTAGTATGCAAAAAATCCGTTGCTTGTCATCAATTTAAATTGGTGAAGGATACGCATAACATAATTCTTATTCTTGTTTCATACAAGTGATCAATTCCTTCCTTCGGAGTTTGTTCATGATAAATAAATTCTTGATTTCATGTGTTCATCTTTTTTCTGGAGTTCCAAGTTTCCACTTTATCTCGTCGCAAAGCTTCATCTAATCATTGCAAGGCTTCAATCTTATTCTTTTCATCCTTCTTTTCGTTTGATCATCCTTTTGTTACCGGAGTTCTCACGAAGGCTCTACATGTTGGGGCATAAAGCATTTAATTCCTTCTCGAAGTTTTCATCGAGATTCTTTTCAAAGGAGTTCAAGTATTCTTCTTCATGCATTCCAAAGTGCAATTCTTTCATATATCATCTTTTGAGGTGGTGTTATGTCATTGTTGACAATTTCCCTTTGTGTTTCATGATTCACAAGTTGTCCAGAATGACATATTTTAAACCCATCATTTTCAATTCGTTCTTGAGATCCTTTGCAACCAATCAATCTCTTCATTGGAGTTATCTTGGGTTATATTTCACCTAAAGCTTCCCCCTAAGGGTTGCTGCTATTTAGGGTGCTTATAAATGGCCCAAGTTCTTCAGTTACCCATCCGGTGAATTAATTTTCTTGTCTCCTTGTTGATATCAATCCAATCTATTGTTTGCTTTAGTGGCAGAATTTCACAGCATAATTTTGAGATGTTTTCCATAAGCCCACTACAAGTTTATTCGTTTCGTTGCTGATTTTTTTCCAACAACTCCGTTATAACCTTCTTGAAAGGGTGCTCTCTAAGCTCTTTGGTGGCAGAAGTTGTCATTTTCTTCTCCATCCTTTCATTCCAATGATCGATCCTTGATTCTTTCTCTTAGAGGCTTTGTGATGTTGCTCTTTTCACTCATCATCTCGAATTGTGAGGATCGTGTTCTTTTCGTGCTTATCCTTTTAACCGGAGTGTCGTGTCCTCTTTTCAAGTTCCTTCTCATCTTGTCAAGTTCATGTTCGATTCTTTCCATTTATAGTCAGAGTGCTGCCCAAATTATATCATTCTTATTCCCTTCTCTATCTTGTTTTAACCGGAGTGTTATGTCTAACATTCCTCTTCTAACCGGAGTCTTCATCCAAGTGATTTCATTTTGCCAAGTTTATATTCTTTACCTTCCATTTCCAACCGGAGTGTTGTCATAATTGAAATTTATTGTTCCTTCTGCATCTCGTTTCTACCGGAGTGCTTACATGTACTTCTTGCCCTTTGTAACACTTTTCTTATGCCTTTCAACCTACAAGGTTCTAGTAATGTTCCTTGTTCCTCTTTTCTAACGGAGTGTTTTCAACTTTGTTCATCTCCGTTGTATTCTTTTCTCAAAATTGTTTAACCTCTCAAGGTTCTTGGTTTCACTCGTTTGTCAAAGAAGCAACTTTATTTTACCTCTTCCTCTTCCGTTTCTCCCCGATGCCATCCTAGATCTCGAGACAAGATCCTCTTGTCGTGGTGGAGTGTTGTGATGCCCCGAGACCGGCACTCCATATGCCTTCCATGGATTCCGAGTTTCGTCTTGTGTTTTGTTTGGTTCGTTGCGTTCATTCTTGCATCATGTGCATTGCATCATGTCATCATGCAACCCGTTTTAAAAACTCAACCAAATAAACGGTATGGATCTTCGATCCATTTAAACCGAGGGATATTCACAATGGTGATTTCTCTTTAGAACATATCCTCCCGATATTAGGGAGCTATATTAAATATTCCATTGTTTTGGAATCACCCATGAACCCACTTGCATATTAAATCCCTTGGCCTTTTCTTCTTCAAGTTTTGACTCTCTAGACTTGCCAATAATTATTTTACCACTTTCCAGAGCTCTACCAAAATTCCCAACATTTTTGGACCTATCGAATACCCACTTCCTTGTCACACTCATTTGAATTAAATTCAAATGTGTTTGAATTCAAACTTCACATGTGTGCTCTTTTCTAATTTTTTTTGGAAGATGCACATTTTTGTGAGCTCAAGAAAATTACCCTCTTGCCCAAATTCTTTCTCCAACCCTTTCTTTCTCCCATTTTATTTCTGTGCTATGTAATGTTTTGGTAAATAAAAGAGGAGTGGAAGTTTAGAGAAAGAGGCCTAGCTGGCCACTTGGGTCTCCCAACCAGGCCGGTCCATTTGCTCCTGGAGGCCCACACCCCTCCTAACCCTATCCCGACCGCACCCTAGGCCCCGATCCTCATCTCCCCTCGACCCCTCCTCCTCGTTCCTCCTCCCGCCGCCACTCTCTTCCATGCGCGCATCGGGACAGGGAGAGGAGCTCCCCTCGACGCCCGATCCCCTCGCCGCCTCCACCGCGAGACCCCCGCGCCCGACCTCCTCCTTGTTGCCCTTGGTGCCGCGCCACCAGACCTCCCCGTCGCCCTCGTCGTCGACCAGCGCGCCCCTGCCTTCCTCCCTCCTCCTTCGGTCCAGGGAGCCAGGCCGGAGCCCGTCGGCCTCCTCGCCGCCGTTCACCTTCGCCTCGAGCTGCCGGAGAGCGCCGCTGCGCCTCCTGCCATGGCCTCCTTCTTCTCTTCCTCGCGCGCCCGCGACCAGGGCCCTCGTCATCAAGTTCGCCTGTGTGCCCTCTCCTGCTCCTTCGACCTTGCCTTGCTCTGCGACCAGCGCCATCGCCCACTGCTTCTGGCGTTGAAGAGCCCCGCCAGCCAAGTCCCTATGCTCGCGCCTCCTGCCCGAGCCGTCCTCTTCAGCCAAGTCCATGGCCACCGCTTCACCAGGGACGCCGGGCGCCACCAGCAGCAGTTCTGGCCAGCCCTGCCACCAAGTCCCGTCGCCGGAGCTCGCCTTCATCCCGACTCCGGCGGGTTCAGGCCCTTTGTCGTGCCCTGCTTCCCGCAGCTGACCGTGACCAGCTATAGGCTTCCGTGATTTCATCCTGCCGCTGCCGGCCACTCTGGCCCTTGTACATCAGGTTTGACCCGAGGAGACAGACACCGCCGGCAAGTCCGAAGACCCCAATGCACCCGTGGGCGTCAAGTACCTCTGCCGAAGACTCCCACCGAAAACACGTGAATGACTACTACATGAACGAGCACCACGACGACCCTCGAAGACTTCGGATTTGTCAAGTTCATCATGTGTGTACGACTACATACCAGGGATTTGTCTAGTACCTCTACGGGAGACCCGAACGTCTACAAACGGTGCACGACGCCTGGAGCCCTCGGATCCATCAAGTTTGACTACCTTCGTGTGTACCACTACCATCGCCCGAAGACGTTGGAGTCATCAAGTACCTCTCCGAACGAACATGAACGACTACCGTCGCCAGAACGGGACCGAAAAGTCCGAAGACCCCAAGTACCACGACACCGATGACATGGACATCTACGGAAACTCGAGCAACGATAAACATGTACCACTACCATCGCCGAGATCGCGAGAACCTCTACCGTCGACCGTAGAGCATGTGAGAACGACTACTTCCCCTACCGCCGTCGCGAGAACTGTCCCGTTTGCAAGCTTCGAAGCTATAACCCCGAGACGACCACGCGTGAACGAATGCATGTGTGATGTATGAGATGCTCATGCTTGCTCCGTGCTCGAATTGTCGCTGCACGTTGCCCCTCTTTTGCCTTATCACCATCGTCGACACATGGTCCACCCAGTATCCGGGAGTGCCCCACCATCTTTTGCACGCAACTGCACACTTCTCCTTTGCATCGGTATCTCAATCGAGTTACGGGAATCGGAACGTTGCAGTGGCACCGTTTTCGTTATCATTGCCGTGGCAACCCTTTTCTTTCCACCACGGTGACAAATGCTTCATAATGCTCTTATCAACACTTTCATAAAAACTTGCATAAACTTGTTCATTTCATCTGCATCATGATAACAACAATTAAAATGCTTAAAATTGTTGTTGCATTAAATTGCTAATGCATATGGGGATTTTCATATGGGGATTTAAATTGTTAGATGGTATAGATTTGTTATGCTTCACCGCTTGCCATGTTAAACAACATTTAATATTGTTGGGTACCTAAACGAGAGAGAACTAAATAATTGATGTGGTGTTCCGTCAATATGCAACGCGTTGCATATTGAGCTCCACTTAACTTGTAGTTTTGTTTGTGCCCCTTGCCATGCCATGCATATTTAAACCAGACATGCATCATACTTGGTTGTGCATCATGCCATGTGTATGTGGTGGTTGTTTACTATGTCGTTTGCTTCTTTCTGGTGTTGCTTCTTCGGGTTAGTTCTGATAACATCGCGTTTGAGAGGATCCGTTCGACTACGTCCGTTTGTCTTCTCCATGGACTTGTTCTTCTTCCTTGCGGGATCTCAGGCAAGATGACCATACCCTCAAAATTACTTCTATCTTTTCTTGCTAGTTGCTCGCTCTATTGCTATGCCTATGCCGCGATACCTACCACTTGCTCTATCATGCCTCCCATATTGCCATGTCAAACCTCTAACCCACCTTTCCTAGCAAACTGTTGTTTGGCTATGTTATCGCTTTGCTCAGCCCCTCTTATAGCATTGTTAGTTGCAGGTGAAGTTTGAAGTTTGTTCCATATTGGAACATGGATATTTGTTGGGATATCACAATATCTCTTATTTTAATTAATGCATCTATATACTTGGTAAATGGCGGAAGGCTCGGCCTTATGCCTGGTGTTTTGTTCCACTCTTGCCGCCCTAGTTTTCGTCATGCCGGTGTTATGTTCCTTGATTTTGCGTTCCTTACACGGTTGGGGAATGGGACCCCCTTGACAGTTCGCTTTGAATAAAACTCCTCCAGCAAGGCCCAACCTTGGTTTTACCATTTGCACTAACCACCTACCACCTTCCCTTGGGTTCTGCAGACTCAAGGGTCATCTTTAT
>NC_041382.1:268106601-268121580 GCF_002162155.2 Triticum dicoccoides | reverse complement strand
GCCAGTGGTCCTCTGAGTGTTGGTCTGAAACGGGCAGCCTGCAGGGCCACCTCGGGGCAACTCGAGGGTTGGTTTTACTCGTAGCTTGACCTATTTGGTGTGCCCTGAGAACGAGATACGTGCGACTCCTATCGGGATTTGTTGGCACATCGGGCGGCTTTGCTGGTCTTGTTTTACCATTGTCGAAATGTCTTGTAACCGGGATTCCGAGCCTGATCGGGTCTTCCTGGGAGAAGGAATATCCTTCATTGACCGTGAGAGCTTGTGATGGGCTAAGTTGGGACACCCCTGCAGGGTTTTGAACTTCCGAAAGTCGTGCCCACGGTTATGGGTAGATGGGAATTTGTTAATGTCTGGTTGTAGAAAACCTGACACTTAACTTAATTAAAATGCATCAACCGCGTGTGTAGCCGTGATGGTCTCTTTCCGGCGGAGTCCGGGAAGTGAACATGGTTCTTGTGTTATGTTTGACGTATGTAGTTTCAGGATCACTTCTTGATCACTTCTAGTTCACGACCGTGCTTTTCTTCTCTTCTCGCTCTGATTTGCGTAAGTTAGCCACCATATATGCTGGTGCTTGCTGCAGCTCCACCTTCACTACCTTTTCCCTACCCATAATCTTAAATAGTCTTGATCTCGCGGGTGTGAGATTGCTGAGTTCTCGTGACTCACAGATTACTTCCAAAACCAGTTTGCAGGTGCCGATGTTTCCGTGCAGGTGACGCAACCGAGCTCAAGGAGGAGCTCGAGGAAGATTGTGTTTGTTGTGTTGTTTTGTTTCCAGTTGATCAGTGGTGGAGCCCAGTTGGGGCGATCGGGGATCTAGCATTAGGGGTGGTCTTCTTTTATTTTGGTTCCGTAGTCGGACCTTGATTGTATCTGGATGATGTAATGCTATATTCATGTATTGTGTGAAGTGGTGACTGTAAGCCAACTCTGTACCTCTTTCTTATTCAGTACATGGGATGTGTAAAGATTACCCCTCTTGCGATATGCCTACAATGCGGTTACGCCTCTAAGTCGTGCTCTGACACGTGGGAGATATAGCCGCATCATGGGTGTTACACAGTCGATGTCACCAAGGTCTCGCGCAGGCAGCAGTGCGACCTTGACTTCATCGCCATCGTCGTGCCTCCCTAGCCAGAGCCAGAGGTCCATAGGTACTCCGGCAACGGCTCCTACTACAACAGAAAACTAGTTAGACCCCCCTTCTTTTTTGGAATAGAAATACTATGGTTATGTTCTCCCAGTCCATGAAATCATAGTAAGATTAGTTAGATCCATATAGTGTATTGATTGTTTGAATGGTATCTATGGTTAGTGATTAATTGTTTTCTGTACAAATGAATTGTTTGCTATACTTCGTTGTCAGATCTTGAGAATTGATTTGTATTGCCGTACATATATTTGTGCCACTTTTTCTTCCAGATCTTTAAAAATGATTTTGAATGTCCTACATATATGTTTGTGCCAAATTTTTTTCTTACAGATCGTGAGATGATTTTCAATGTCCTACATATATGTTTCTGACAATTTTCCCCCTATATCAGTATGTACACTAATGAGGCTCCAGCCACCAGCACCGCCGGTTGTAGATCCTGCAGCCGGCAACGCGGGCAGAAGTGGTCATGCCTCTGGATCCGAGGAACCCGTAGAATCTCGGGCGGACCACATCAACGATCTCCCAAACGCCATCCTTGGGGAGATCATCTCCCTTCTCCCCACCAAGAATGAATTCCACACACAAGTCCTCGCATCTCGGTGGTGCACTCTATGGTGTGTCACACCCCTTAATCTTGACTATCGTCAGCTATTTGTCGATGATGATTCTGAACTCCCTAGAGCCATCACCTCCTCCCGCCAGGGCTTCGTTCAACGCTCTGCATCCCGGCATTCTACCTACTAGACATACCCTACATAGTGGACGCCTGGCTGACATCCCGTCAATTCGAAAAACTCCAGCAGCTTGAGTTCTACAATGAACATGAATGTAACATACCATGAACCGATGTATTTGTTCCCTCGCCACCAATGTCCATCTCGTGGTTTTCCTCCTCTCTCTACACCGCCACCTTCGGCTGGTGCCATCTAGTAGACAATCTGGAATTCTTCAACTCCCACTGCTAAAAAAACTTGTTCTTGGGGTGGTTGATCTGTCGGAGGCCGCACTGCACAACATCATCCATTCCAGTTGCCCTGCCCTGGAGCGCTTGTTGCTTGTTTTTGGAATAGAAATTCATATCCATTGTCTCAATTAAAGTCGCCTCACCCTGTTAGCATGGGAATTTTCTTTTTAGGTTAGGAGCTCATCATCAAAGATGACCCTTCACTTCAAAGGTTGATCCTTGATTCTTGTTTAACACCTTCGCAAAAAATTGTGGTCCCTGCGCCTAAACTGGAGACCTTGGATGAAGTTCGTGATCCGTTTAAATGGTTCAAGATGGTGTTTAGCTCCACACTTATTCAGGTACTGTATATTATCCACGTACACTTTTCTAATCTATATTTTTCATTTGTGCACTTAAGTTAAATATCATCTTGGAGTACACTTTTCGTATTAATATTTATGTTCTATGCTAAATGAAGAGATTGTCCATCCTATCAGTGGTGGTGGATTCTGTCAAGACCTTATATATTAGTATGTGGTGTTTTGTTCTGAACACGACTATTGGCTTGCTGCAATGCTTTCCATGTCTGGAGAATTTGTATATCAAGGTGATGATTTCATGCACATTGAAAGCCCATATACAATGTACTTTAATTAAACGTTCAGCTATCGCTCTTTCGACATACTCTTTTTTAGACATTAACTATTTCCAATCTTCATCTCTATTTAGGCACTAGCACATGAAGAAGAAGGCATAACCAATCGATGGCTGGAGTAGCACCAGGATTTTCTCAGATCTCATGACATTCGTTTGACGACAATAACGCTGGAAGGATATGCATCCAACTAATCAAACACTAGCTTTGTCACATTCTTCATGTTGAATCCGAGGGCACTATTGTCTGCGAGGATTAAGTTTTTTAACAAAAAAATTCTCACAACTGCAAGTGTTGAACAAAATAAAAAGAAGTTTCAGGTGGACAAAAGGGCTTCTGAACATGCTCGGCTTCTATATACAACAACTTGTCCTCATGTACCAGTAGAATTTATGGTCCAGGATCTTGATTTTATAGATCAGGTCGATCCATTTGATTGTGACTGCCCAAAACTTTGGTGTAGGTAGATGTTATCGTCTGTTTAATCTGGGTTTGTCTAAACCTGATGAAAAATTAATCATCGTGCTTTTGTACCGTTTGTAAGCTGGAGTTAGATATTGTTGCCCTTTTCAACTTAGCTTTGACCCATATTTTCTTTCATACTGGGCCAATGGCTTGCCATTTCTTTAATTAAGACATAAATATTATAAGCAATCACAATATAGGGAAAGAACATCACTCTTACGAGCTCCTTGATATCATTGTATATTACAGAACCGGCAAGTGCTCAGCGCCCGCCAGCACCCACAAACTTATTTTCAGCTAGCACACAAAATGTGGTGTCATTCTTGATAAGAGAAGTGGCATGGTAGTGACAAATTTGGATTCTGACATTTGGGTCCATGAGGAAAAGTCCTATCCAAGGTGGTGTCGACTCGGCCGTAAACATTGAGAAACTTGATTTTCAATTATCGTAAATCCAAAACTCTCCTAAAAATCATGAAACTTGGCATGGTGTTATGACATGGCACCAACATGCTGTGATACCAATTTTTTCCAATTTGGGACAAGTTTTGGTATAAACTTCGTACAAACCGAAGCTTCTCTCAAGAAGCCCCATTGGTTCGAGAGGGAACTTGTCACCTCTGTGTGCAAAACGACATATGATGTCTCTTCCTGCCTTGATTTATTTTACAGAGGCAACATGGAACTATAGGAATGTCGTGCTAAAATATGAAATTGTTTAGGGTTCGTTTTGCCCTTTTATACATTATTTGATTTTTCTAGGCATTTCAGAACAAATAGCTGCAAACGGTCGTATTATTTTATTTTATTATCTCAAACGGTCGTATTATTCCAACCGTGGGCGTTCAACTAACCATTTACTACTGCAGGCAGCTGTTTGATTAGACAGGACGACTGCGAGTAGTCCGTCGCGTGGCTCACCGTACCGGGAACCGAGACACGAGCGCTACCAATTTATTGCGGGTTTTGGTTTTGGCCGCCTCGGGAAGGTACGTAGAACAGTCCTCCATTCTCATCTACAAGCACCACCACTGGGGATCACTGCCTGCTGCGAGATGGAGGATGGGCCGACCATCAAGCGGGGGTGGGTCGAGACAGAACCGAAAGAGCCTCCGACGAGCGTGAACTTTATCAGCGGCCTCCCCGACAAGATGTTGGTAACCATCATATCCCTCCTCCACATAAAATCTGGCGTACAAACCACTGTCCTCTCCCGGCGGTGGCGCCCCCTCTGGCACTCCACCCCCCTGACCTCATCGATGATGACGAGCTCTACAGCAGGGAGCGCAAACGCTTGGATGCATTGTCCCACATCCTTGCCATGCACCCTGAGTTGGTCGGACGCCTTGCTGTCGGCAAGTTCAGCTCCAACTGCAAGGCCGAACCCAGGTTTCACTACTAGTTCATATCCCCAGCCCTAGATCGGCTCAAGGAGCTCAGCTTTCATGCTGGACGTCCACGCTCGCTACCACCATCTGCGCTCTGTCCCGCGCCCATATTGCGATGCGCTACGTTCAGGCAGTGCCTTTTCCCTCGGATTGCTGCCGCGCGCGCTCTTCATCTCCCTAAACTTAAGCACCTCGAGATCATGGGCGTCTGCATCTCGAAGGAGGATTTGGAGCACCTACTCGGCCGTTGTACATCGCTCAAGTACCTTCGTCTTCAGGCGATGGATGGGTTCAGTAGCCTCCACATCACCTCAACGAATGTTTGTACGATTTATGTGCATTGCTAGCACTGCCCAAGGCTATCAGTTGAGGTGTTTCACGATATGGTCACTGAGAATGCGCTTTTCCTCGAGAGATTGTATGTACTTGGTAAATTAGGTCCAACAAGAATCAGGGTCATTCATGCACCGAAATTGACGATGTTGGGCTATTTGTGTGCTGAATTCAATGAACTTGTTAATGGATCATTATCCGTTTTGGTACAACATTCTTCTTCTTCTTCTCCTTATTATTATTGTATGACGCATTTTATCTAACTTTTGTTGATCTATGTTCTCCTGTCATCCAGAAAATGATTCCCACAAGCTTGACCCTGTCTCTGCGCACAGTGAAGATCTTAGCACTACAATTTTTCGGCGCCGATCTGGATGAAGTTGTTAGATTCCTTAGATGCTTTCCGTGCAAGAAGAATCTATAGATAAAGGTGAAGCTCCTTTCCTATTAATTTTTAATCACAATTGAGTTCAATTTTTTATTACTTTTACCCATGATTACAGTGACAAATGTAGTATGATTTCTAAAGGAATTTTGGAGGATTTCAATACATATATTTTTTGAGATGTTAATCATGAACGATTGAAGGTGGCATGTCACTCTTTTCATGTATTTTAGAAATCCATCAAATCAAAGAGGCCTAAATAAGTTCTCGAATCTGCAGCTAGGCACTAATATGTTGTCTTTGTTTATAGATAGAAGCGGGCCCGAAACTGGAAATGTCAGGAAATATAACAATCTCATGGAATGCATTGATCTTCATCTCACAGAAATTACTTTTAACAAGTACTGAGGCACCATATCAGAAATTAAATTCGCTAGGTTCTTTGTTGAGAAAGTGTAACACCCCGGATGTAACATGCCATATTTTTAACTCTGGCTCTTGCCATTTTCGGCTTTAAGTTATGAGATTTCCCTTCGTGGTTGGGTTTTGTCATTGTTTTTATTTTTGTTCATGTCATGCATTTCATATCATGTCATCATGTGCATCGCATTTGCATTCGTGTTCATCTCATGCATCCGAGCATTTTCCCCGTTGTCCGTTTTGCAATCCGACACTCCCACATGCACTGGCGCCCCCATCTTGTCTCTTTTCGTGAGCGGGTGTTAAACGTTCTTGGAATGGACCGAGATTTGTCAAGTGGCCTTGGTACACCACCGGTAGACCGCCTGTCAAATTTCGTCTGATTTGGAGTCTGTTTGATATCCCAACGGTTAACCGGGTAACCGCAAAAGCCTCTTGTGTGTTGCAGCCCAACACCCCTCTAAAACGGTCCAATAACCCATCTAAACCATCTCCATGTCCTCCATCGTAGGATCACAATCGTGTGGGCGAAAACTACACCTCATTTGGACACTCCAAACTCCCTCTACCTATATAAATGCATCTCCCCCTCCAAATTCACAGTTCAAACCCTAGAATTTCCCCTCGCGCCGCCGGACACCTTCCTCGCCATCGACGGACATGTCCACCGCCACCGCTCGACCTCTCCCGCGCTGACACGTGGCCTCCGTCGCCCACCGCCACCGCGGCTCGGCGAGCCCGCAGCGGGCCCGCCCGGCCCATCGCGCCGCGCCGCCCCCACGCGTCCCCGCCGCCGCGAGCTCCGCCCTACGCCGCCGCCCCGCGCCCGCTCCGGTCGCCGCCGGCTGCCGCGCCACTTCAATGCCGACAGTCGCCGCCTCGCCGTCCGCATGTCCCCGTGCCTCCTTCCTCCATCTCCGGCTAGATCTGGCCGTGGGAGGGCCGAATCCGGCGACCTCGAGTTCCAGTGACTACCTTCTCCACTCCGGCGAGCTCCCCGGTCAACCTCAGTTCACGTACCTGAACCCTAGATCTGGGATTTCGGAGGGTAATTTTCACTAAGTCCCGAACCCCTCTATAATTTTTATGCCATGTTCCACTTGTTGTGTCTCCGTGCTTGTTGCTCCAAATGATGCATATGATATATTAGACTGATCGCTTCATTGAGATCTCCATGCCAGTAGAATTTCCATGCATGTTGCTACCAATTATGATGCCATTTTCATTGATGCAAGAGTTCTATAAAATGAGAGCTGCTGGTACTTATCAGTTTATGGTGATTTATCATTTTTGTTAAATTTGATGTGAGCATCCTTTGAGCATGAGGTCTACATGAGTTTTGAACTACACCATGCCATCTTTACAAGGGTGCTTGTCTTGTATTTTTGTGATCTATTTGGTGACTAGGACAGGCATGCAAACTAGGCTTCGTGATGTTGCTGTTTTCAGGGACTTAGGATTTTGCCAAGTCTTTTTCCTGCTGCTATTTTTGATGCCATGTAAACTTGATGGTACAGTGAGATCCATGCTTATTTTGGGATACTTCAGTAAGGGTGTTTTAAACATGTGGTTATGCTCTATCCATCCATGCCCCTGTTTGCAATTATGGAGTGCCCTAGCATGTCTTGTTCTTGCACTACTTTTGCTATAAAATGTTCCTGGAGAATGTTAACATGTTAATCAATTTTGCTATGGTTGTTGCTAGTGATGCATGCATCATATTAACTTGCTCTTGCCATGGTTAGCTTCCTGAACATGTCATCTTGCTGTTGGTATGCTTATATTGTCATGCAATGCTTTGTGATGAGTGGTTTGAGCTCGCAAAATTGCTATCATAATTCTGTTTATGTGATGCTCTATTTTTCTGCTAAGTCTGAAACTGTTAATAAAACATGCTATGTTTACATGGGTGCCATCATATCTTCTGTGCCTTTTTGGCTCATGTTCGGTAAGGGACTTTTGATCTATGCTTTTAGTAAAATTTTGCCATGCCTTGGTGTGCTATGTTATGTTCCTGTAGCATGATGTTTGCTTACTCTAAACTTTACTTCCTCATGTTGTTTTTGTCATGTTAGTATTTTCACGAAGTCTATGATGTTGATATCTTTTCCACTTTTGCCATGCTTGTTTGAACCTGCTCTTGTGTGATTTAGCTGTACCTCAGTGTTCATATTTTGTCAAGCATCTCTTGTACATCACTGCCATATGCTTTGTTGCTATGTTGGAGTGCAGTAGCTTAGTTTCTTGTTGCATTCTAAGTGGCATCGTGTTGTTAATCGCAGAATAGCACCATTTTTGTTTTGCTTGCCATTTGCAAACCGTGCCTCCGTTTCCGGTGATCTTTATATCGATTGCAACTGAAATCATCTCATCTTTACAGCCGCACACTTGGTTTTCCAAGTTGATGCCTTGATCTTTCTTTCCCTTCCGGAGCACGCATATGCATCGCATATCATGTCTTTCATATCATGCCATGTATTGCATCATGTTGCTTGTGCATTGCACCGTGATTGATTGTTGTTCCATTGCCTGTGTTATTGCTTTGGATAGAGCCGGGAGACGAGTACGTGAACGAGGAACCTATTGAGTGCGCTAACGAGGATCAAGCTTTCGACAACTCCGAGAACTTTGCAGGCAAGATGACCATACCCTCGAAATCACTTCTATCTTTGCTTGCTAGATGTTCGCTCTATTGCTATGTCACGCTACCAACTACTTGCTTATCATGCCTCCCATATTTCCATGTCAAGCCTCTAACCAACCTTTCCTAGCAAACCGTTGTTTGGCTATGTTACCGCTTTTGCTTAGCCCCTCTTATAGCGTTGCTAGTTGCAGGTGAAGTCGAAGTTTGTTCCATGTTGGAACATAGATATTTGGGATATCTTTATTATATCTTATTTACTTTAATGCATCTATATACTTGGTAAATGGTGGAAGGCTCGGCCTTATGCCTGGTGTTTTGTTCCACTCCTGCCGCCCTAGTTCCCGTCATACCGGTGTTATGTTCCTTGATTTTGTGTTCGTTACGCGGTTGGTTGTTATGGGAACCCCTTGACAGTTCGCTTTGAATAAAACTCCTCCAGCAAGGCCCAACCTTGGTTTTAACATTTGCCACCTAAGCATTTTCCCTTGGGTTCCGCGGACTCAAGGGTCATCTTTATTTTAAACCCTCGGGCCAGTGCTCCTCTGAGCGTTGGTTCAACCTGTAAACCGCCGATGGCCACCAGGGGCAACTCTGGGTTGGCCTACCGGAAGTTTGGACAATCCGGTGTGCCCTGAGAATGAGATACGTGTGACTCCTATCGGGATTTGTCGGCACATTAGGCAGCTTTGCTGGTCTTGTTTTACCATTGTCGAAATGTCTTGTAACCGGGATTCCGAGATTGATCAGGTCTTTCAGGGAGAAGGAATATCCTTCGTTGACCATGGGAGCTTGTGATGGGCTAAGTTGGGACACCCCTGCAGGGTATAAACTTTCGAGAGCCGTGCCCGCGGTTATGTGGCAGATGGAAATTTGTCAATATCGGGTTGTAGAGAACTTGACACTTAACTTAATTAAAATGAATCAACAATGTGTGTAACTGTGATGGTCTCTTTTCGGCGGAGTCCGGGAAGAGAACACGGTCTTGTGTTATGCTTGAATGTAAGTAGTATTAGGATCACTTCTTGATCACTTCTAGACTCTCAAACGTGCGTTGCTTCTCTTCTCACTCTCTTTTGCGTATGTTAGCCACCATATATATGCTAGTGCTTGCTGCAGCTCCACCTCACTACCTTCTCCTACCCATAAGCTTAAATAGTCTTGATCTCGCGGGTGTGAGATTGTTGAGTCCTTGTGACTCACGGATACTTCCAAACAGTTGCAGGTGCCGAGGATACCAGTGAAGGTGACGATACTGAACCCAATTGGGAGTTCGACGAGGATTCGAGCCGTTACTATGTTTCTTTTCCAGATGATCAGTAGTGGAGCCCAGTTGGGACGATTGGGGATCTAGAATTTGGGGTTGTCTTCCTTTATTTTGGTTCCGTAGTTGGGCCTTTGATTGTACCTTGGTTGATGTATGGATTAATTATGTATTGTGTGAAGTGGTGATTGTCGGCCAACTCTTTATCCCTTTCTTATTCAGTACATGGGATGTGTGAAGATTACCTCTCTTGTGACAAACCTACCATGCGGCTGTGCCTCTAAGTCGTGCCCCGACACGTGGGAGATATAACCGCATTGTGGGTGTGACAAGTTAGTAATCAGATCCATCCCCGACATAGGAGCCCCCTGCTTGATCGAATCGCTAATGTTGTTGAGTCTAGAACAAAATGTTTTGAGTCTTAGTATTATATATATATCGGAGAGTAAGATTTTTTTTTACTGCTCAGTCCCTTCGTCTCTCTGGTGAGGCCTCCTGACATAGAAGTTTTGACTCTTCTCTCCTCAAATTTCATGAAAAAAATTAGAATCATGTGGGTATCCTGGAATCGTCCTGATATTGTTGTGACGAGAACATTGTTCTTGGTGCCTCCTGACAATTAGTGGTTGTGGCAGTGTCCCGGGGAGTTGAGCTCCGAGGTGTTGTCATCACAATTTTATCGTTGCAGTTCTGGAATACCCGAGTTCGCCGACATGGAAAATCTCTTTTATGCAGTTGTTGGTGAGATAACCTTGACGTCACCCAGTACTGGGGCTTGAGTTCGGGAGTATTGCCATAACTCATATAACGGATGCTTTTCGAAGGTTGAGCTACATGATTTTCGAAGGTTTCTTGGTTATGAGTTGAAGGATGGATACAGCTGGATGTAGGTTTGTTAGTTTGGGTGAGATATTATGCTTCCCCTGTATCCCCAACACTTGATTGCATAACCAGAAAGTTTCGGGAGTTTCATAGGTGGGAATTCAAGTAACTCTAGTATTTCTTCTCGCAGATATTTGGTTTGTGATTGGGTAATCCTTACCAATTATTTGTTCATATACGTACCTTGTTGTTTCATTCATCTACCTTTATCTAAGTGGCTTCTCAACTTAATGGACGTGTGATGATTTACTTTGGAATTCATTCGTTCATCCTTGTTCGAATGTTAAGACTATATGCTGCTATTTCGATCCATTGATTCAGCTTGTATATCTGTCTTTCAAGATTCTAACGGATGTCACCCTCTTTAGGATGGCTCCTCCAACGCGCTAGAATTCCGACTGCAATGATGGGGATCAGTCGAACCCTCTGCCACCACCTCCACCTCCGGAGGCATGGTAAGCTGTCATGGTAGCCACCAACACCAACACTCAGATGCTTTTGCAACTCCTGCAAGAGCGCAACTAAGGGCAAGGCAACCAAGGAAATCAAGGCCAAGGCAACAATCAGCCTCAGTTTGCTACCCTCAACCAGTTCCTCGCAAACAAGCCGAAGTCCTTCAGCAACTGTGCTGAGGCCACAGACGCCAACGACTGGCTCGTGGATATCTGCAAACATTTTGAATGTAGCAATGTCAGACCTGAGGACTTTGTCAAGTTTGCTTCATTTCATCTCAAGGACCAAGCTGCTGAGTGGTATCAACAATACAGAGATTCCAGAGGAGGTCGTGTGATTACCTGGGATGATTTCCGCCGAGACTTCAAAGCTCATCACATCCCACCAAGTGTTGTTGAGACCAAGCGTGAGGAGTTCCGCAATCTCAAGCAAGGCAGCATGTTCGTGTATCAATACAATATCCAGTTTCAGAAACTTGCTCGCTTCTCTAAACAAGACAACCCTAATGAAAAGATTATGATCTATCAATTCAGAGGTGGCCTTAGAGAAGATCTGCAGTTAGCTCTCGTGCTTCTTGAGCCGACTAAGTTCGATCAATTCTATAAGATGGCACTAAAGCAAGAATGTAACGCCCTCGATGCGGCTATAGCTCCCACGTGTCGAGGCACGACTTAGAGACATAACCGCATTGAAAGCAATGTCGCAAGTTAGGTAATCATTACAACATCCCATGTAATATATGATAAAAGGGGGAGATACATAGTTGGCTTACACTCGCCACATCACATCAGAGAACATAAATAACATCCATCATACAAACACTAATGGCCCGACTACGGCGCCAAAATAGAACAAAACCCAACATGCGACAAGGTCCTGAATCGAACCTCAACTAGGCACCACTACTGATCATCAGGAAAAGACACGTAGTAACGCTGAGAGTCCTCGTCGAACTCCCACTTGAGCTCGTACTCGTCACCTGGAGCGGAATCACCTGGACCTGCGTCTGGAGTTATAGTATCTGTGAGCCACAGGGACTCAGCAATCTCGCACCCTCGCGATCAAAACTATTTAAGCTTATAGGAAGGATGAGGCAAGTATATGTGGAGCTGCAGCAAGCGTCTAGCATATGTGGTGGCTAACTTATATGCAAAAGAGAGCGAGAAGAGGAGGCAAAGCGCGAGCGAGAATCTAGAAGAACAACCTGCGCAAGCATAACTCCAACACCGTGTCCACTTCCCGGGCTCCGCCGAAAGAGGCCATCACGATAACACACTCAGTTGATTCATTTTAATTAATTAAGGTTCAAGTTCTCTACAATCGGACATTAACAAATTCCCATCTGCCCATAACCGCGGGCACGGCTTTTGAAAGTTCAATCCCTGCAGGGGAGTCCCAACTTAGCCCATGACAAGCTCTCACGGTCAACGAAGGAATAGACCTCCACCCGAGACACACCGATCAGACTCGGTAACCCGGTACAACAAGACAATTCGACAGGTTAAAACAAGACCAGCAACACCGCCTGAATGTGCTGACAAATCCCGATAGGAGCTGCACATATCTCTTTCTCAGGGCACACTCAGATGAGCGCTCCATACAACTAAAACCAAACCTCGAGTTTCCCCGAGGGGGCGCTGCACAGGACTCTAGTTTGGACCAACACTTAGAGGAGCACTGGCCCGGGGGGGTTAAAATAAGATGACCCTTGAGTCTGCAGAACCCAAGGGAAAGAAAAGGCTAGGTGGCAAATGGTAAGACCAATGTTGGGCATTGCTGGAAAAGCTTTAATCAAGGCGAACTATCAAGGGGTTCCCATTATAACCCAACCGCGTAAGGAACGCAAAATCCGGGAACATAACACCGATATGACGGAAACTAGGGCGGCAAGAGTGGAACAAAACACTAGGCGAGAGGCCGAGCCTTCCACCCTTTACCAAGTATATAGATGCATTAAGATAACATACAATATAATGATATCCCAAAAAGCAAATAAAAGATGTCCCAACAAGGAACGGCCTCCAAACTTTACCTGCAAGTAGCAACGCTATAAGAGGGGCTGAGCAAAGCGGTAACATAGCCAATCAACGGTTTGCTAGGACATGGTGGGTTAGAGGTTTGACATGGCAATTGGGAGGCTGACAAGCAAAAGGTAGGCATCATAGCAATGGCATAGCAAGAGCGAGCAAACTAGCATAGCAAAGATAGTAGTGATTTCGAGGGTATGATCATCTTGCCTGCACAGTTGTCAGAGTTGGCTGGATCCTCACAAGCAAACTCAATGGGCTCCTCGGTAGCGAACTCATCTCCCGGCTCTACCCAAGCAAGACAAACAAGCAACAAGGATACAATCAACCATGTGCAGGCTAAAACAATAAGATGCAAAGATGGTATGCTATGCGGGATGCGATGCGAGATGCAAAATGCAAGATATGACAGGAAATGCATGAACCTGGCCTCAACTTGGAATTCCAAGGGTGCCACTGGAAAGAGGGGATGAAATCGCTTGAAAATGATATAAAGATCATCAGAATCGGAGTTACGGTTTGGAAATGGCAAGCGTTTTAAGATATGACACCGGTCTGCGATTTACAGCAAGTAGGCATCTAGTTGCAACGAAATGAACATGCTACAACCACCAAACATGACAACGAAATACATGGCAGGGATGCACACAAGATGCTTAACAAAAGACTAGCACTGAGCGACGGCCAATCCATCCATTATGAGGTTCAAACAAGCATGGCAAAAACGCAAATGCAAAACAGATTCCAGACTTAGTGAAATTAACACTTGTCTGAAATTTCAGATCACGAAGCCCTCTTCGGAGCAGCAAAAAAACATGATACATGACCTGAACATGACAAGTAAGAACATGGCATAGAGCTACTCAACAAGCTTAACAAAAGACCCAAAGTGACCTGGGGCCAAAAGGGTTCACAAAATATACTAACGGGCACACGAACATAGCTAAAACACAATCAGTTTTCAGACTTGGTGAAAACTGAGACATGCTGAAATATAACTCACGAAGGCATGTAAACGAGCTCGATGCACTCACTACGGTGCAAGTCATGGCAAGGCAAGCATACATCCATTAAGAAGGCACAAAATACAAGCTAGACATGGCAAGAACAAGGGCATAGCATGCAGGGATCAACTACAATAACATCGGCAAAATCGCAAACGAGTTGACGATCTGCCCAGATTCACCACGAAGAAAAAGCAGAGCTCGATTGACTCAAGCTAGGGTGCTTCATAATTGCAAACAAAGACATGGATGGACAGAGAATAACATGATTAACAAAACTCCTTTACTGATCATCCTCAAAAGAGGCACGGATCACTAGGAAACAAGCTGAACATATGGCATCATGAACTAAATAATCCCAGACTTAGTGAAAACAACCAAGTCCCTGAAAACAGATTTACCGGGTGCCTCACTTTGCAAGCTTGCACAAGTCACCACACACATCCTAAAAATGCATGGGTTGCACCTCTGGAAAGAAGACAAAATCCTTAACAAAACATATGAAGGACTCACAGGCATATCATGCACACAATAATCATGGCAAAAAATGACAAAAGTCTAAGATGAACTAGCAGATGTGACAATTAACTCACGAAGCCTCCTTCTAGCAGCATTTTGGGCATCAAGATGAACTCAAATGAAAATGATGCAATGGAATGAAATGATGTACTCGCCGAGACGAACATTTTGAAATATAATATGCCCAAATCGGAGCTACGGATGCAAGTTACGGGCGGTCAAAGTATGCACAAAAATTTTAGGGTTAGGGACGAAAAGTCAACCGAGATGAATTTCTCAGATCTGGATCCAGATCCGCATGCTTCTCGATGCACGCCGGAGTTACTGTAGCAGCTCGCCGGACTTGACGGGGAAGAAGGCCGGCATGGGAGGAGGAGGAAGAGGACGGCGGGGCCCGGCCGGATCCGAGGCGCGGGGAGGCCGGGCGGCGGTGGC
>NC_041382.1:268096607-268106215 GCF_002162155.2 Triticum dicoccoides | reverse complement strand
GGCGTCGGGGGCCGGGCGCGGGCCTCCGCGGGCCGGCGGCGGCGGCGGTCGGCTGCGCCACATGGCGGGCGCGGAGTGGACGAGAGGCGGTGGCGGACATGTCCGGCTAGGCCCCGGACATGTCCGTCGGCACGGATCTGCTTTTTTTTAGACTAGGGTTTGGACGGGGAAGAAGATTCGAATTTGGAGGGGTGCTATTTATAGGCATAAGTGGAGCTAGGAGAGTCCAAATGAGGTGCGGTTTTCGGCCACGCCATCGTGATCGAACGCTCTAGGACATGGAGCAGAGTTTGGTGGGTTTTGGGCCAAATTGGAGGGGTGTTGGGCTGCAACACACACGAGGCCTTTTTGGTCCCTCAGTTAACCGTTGGAGTATCAAACGAAGTCCAAATGATACGAAACTTGACAGGCGGTCTAGCGGTAGTAAACCAAGGCCGCTTGGCAAGTCTCGGTCCAATCCGGAAATGTTTAATCCCCACACACGAAAGAAAGCTAGAAATGGCCACCGGAGGAGAACGAAGCACCGGAATGCAAAACGGACAACGGGGAAAATGCTCGAATGCATGAGATGAACACGTATGCAAATGCAATGCACACGATAACATGATATGAGATGCATGAAAACGAAAACAACACACGGAGACAAAGACCCGAACCAGAGAAATAAATATAACTTAACGCCGGAAACGGCAAGAGTTGGAGTACAAATTGGGAAAGTTACATCCGGGGTGTTACAACACTCCACCACTACGAAAAGATCTCGTCCCGAGATCTAGGACTGAAAGAACTCCGGGTACTCAGAACGGAGGTGATCCTCGCGTTCCCAGGTAGCTTCACGGTCGGAATGGTGTGACCACTTGACTTTGAGAAATTTGATTGACTTGTTGCGAGTCTTGCGTTCAGTCTCTTCAAGAATAGCAACTGGGTGCTCACGATAGGAGAGATCTTCTTGGAGCTCAATGTTCTCGAAGTTGACGGTGCGGTCAGGAGTCTTGAAGCACTTTCGAAGCTGAGAGACATGGAACACGTCATGAACATTTGCAAAGTTTGAAGGAAGCTCGAGTTGATAGGCGAGGTCGCCTCTCTTGCTGACTATCTTGAAAGGTCCCACGTATCTAGGGGCAAGCTTCCCTTTGATACCGAAGCGACGAGTACCTTTCATAGGAGAGACACGGAGGTAAACATGATCTCCGATCTCGAAAGCCAAATCACGGTGCTTACTATCATAGTAGCTCTTCTGGCGGGATTGGGCTGCTTTGAGGTTATCACGAATGACTTTGCATATTTCTTCTGCCTCTGTGATTAAGTCATTACCCAGCAGCTGACGTTCACCGGTTTCAGACCAGTTAAGAGGGGTACGGCACTTCCTGCCATACAGAATTTCAAATGGGGCCTTTCCCGAACTTGCTTGAAAACTATTGTTGTAGGAGAATTCAGCATAAGGAAGACAATCCTCCCACTTCATGCCGAAGGAGATCACACAAGCCCTGAGCATATCTTCAAGAATCTGGTTGACACGCTCGACTTGACCGCTTGTTTGAGGATGGAAAGCTGTGCTGAAGCGGATGTTGGTGCCCATGGCCTTCTGAAAAGAATCCCAAAACTTCGAGGTAAAGATGCTGCCACGGTCTGAAGATATCACTTGAGGAATACCGTGCAGAGAGACAATGCGAGAGGTATAGAGTTCCGCCAATTGAGCTGCCGTGATCGACTCTTTGATAGGCAGAAAGTGAGCCACTTTGGTGAGTTTATCGATGACAACAAATATAGCATCATTGCCACGCTTGGACTTTGGAAACCCAGTCACGAAGTCCATTTCAATGTGGTCGAACTTCCATTCTGGAATGGCAGGAGGTTGGAGGAGACCAGCTGGCTTTTGGTGTTCTGCCTTCACTCTTCTGCAGACATCACATTCATTCACGAATTGAGCGATCTCGCGCTTCATTCGAGTCCACCAATAAGCTTGCTTGAGGTCCTGATACATCTTCGTGCTCCCAGGGTGGATGGAGAGGAGAGAATTGTGAGCCTCGTTCATGATCACTTTACGAAGTTCACCTTTGGGCACAACAATACGATCCTCGAAGAAGAGAGTGTCCTTGTCATCAAGGCGGTAGCACTTGTACTTGGACTGACTCTTGGCAATCCCAATCTTCACCTTTTTCACCATAGCATCAAGAAGCTGGGCTTGGCGAATTTGGTCTTCTAAGGTAGGAGAGACTTGAAGGTTGGCGAGGAAACCTTGAGGAACAACTTGCAGATTAAGTTTACGGAGCTCGGGTTGATAAGGCTTGAGAATCAGACTGTTGCAGTAGGCCTTTCTGCTCAAAGCATCAGCAATCACATTGGCCTTGCCTGGAGTATACTCGATACTCGGATTATACTCTTGAATCATTTCGACCCATCGAGTTTGCCTTAGGTTGAGATTAGGCTGAGTGAAAATGTACTTGAGACTCTTGTGATCGGTGAAAATGTCCACTTTTCTTCCCAATAGAAGATGTCTCCAAGTCAACAGAGCATGCACAACTGCTGCCAACTCGAGATCATGAGTGGGGTAGTTCTTCTCATTAGGCTTCAACTAGTGAGATGTATAAGCAACAACTTTCTTCTCTTGCATCAAAACTGCGCCAAGACCTTGGAGAGAGGCATCACAAAAGACCTCGTACGGCTTGGATTCATCAGGTGGAGTCAGAACTAGAGCGGTGATCAACTTCTCTTTCAAAGTGTTGAAAGCAATATCACACTCCGAAGACCAAACGTACTTGACGTGCTTCTGAAGAAGATTTGAGAGAGGCTTCGCGATCTTAGAAAAGTTTTCAACGAATCTTCAGCAATAGCTTGCGAGACCGAGAAAACTGCGGAGTTGTTTCACGTTCTGAGGAGGTTCCCAATTCACAATTGCAGACACCTTCTCAGGATTCACGGCAATGCCCTTGGCAGAGATGATATGACCAAGATAAAGAACCTCATCGAGCCAAAATTCACACTTGGAGAACTTGGCGTAGAACTGATGTTCCCTAAGCTTATCAAGAACCAAACACAAGTGCTTGGCATGATCTTGCTTGTTCTTGGAGAAAACCAGAATGTCGGCGAGATAGACCAAAACGAAGTCATTGGTGTAGGCGTTGAAGATGAAGTTCATCATGCGAGAGGACGTCGGAGGAGCGTTGGCGAGGCCAAAAGACATGACGGTGTATTCATATGAACCAAAACTTGTTCTGAATGCTGTCTTAGGAATATCTTCTTCACGAATGTGAATCTGGTGATAACCCATACGGAGATCAAGCTTGGAGAATACTTGGGCACCTTTGAGTTGTTCGAACAGCTCATTGATGTTGGGAAGTGGGTATTTGTTCTTGATGGTCTTCTTGTTCACTGGACGGTAATCAACACAAAGTCGGTCCGTTCCATCCTTCTTCTTCACAAAAAGAACACCACAACCCCACGGAGAAGTACTAGGCCGTATAAGACCCATTCTTTCTTGCTCATCGAGTTGCTTCTTCAGCTCCTTCAACTCTTCAGGTCCGAGCTTGTAAGGACGTTTGCACACAGGTTCCGTGCCAGGCTCAAGTTCAATAACGAATTCCACTGGCGAGTGCGGAGGCATTCCTGGGAGCTCTTCTGGAAAGACGTCTTGATATTCGCAAACGACAGGAATTTGAGAGATGGCATCCAATTCACCCTTCTCATTGAGAGAAAACAGACAGATATTATTATCCCGAGCGGCAAAGACAATTACATCCTTAGACGAATGAGTCAATTAAATCTGCCTGGCAGCACAATCAAGTTGAGCCTTGTGCTTAGAAAGCCAATCCATCCCGAGAATAAGATCGATATCCGAGTTACCAAGAACAATTGGGGAAGAAAGGAACTTGTAGTCACCCAATGTGATAGTAACCTCAGGGACGCAGGTGTTAGCTGTCATCTGCTTGCCCGGTGACACAATTTGCAAGGAACTTTGCAGATACTGATAATCACACTCATACTTTGATGCAAATGGTTTGGAAATGAAGCAATGCGATGCACCCGTGTCAAAAAGAACTTTTGCAGGAACATCGTTAACAGGAAGGTTACCCATAATCACATCTGACGAGTCCTCTGCTTGGGCTGCATTCACCATATTGACCTTCGCGTACTTGGGGTTATGCTTGACCACAGCTGTACTTGCCGATCTGATAGGAGGAGGAGGAGGAAGACGCCTCTGGTTGAGACACTTGTTGGCATAGTGACCCTTCTGTTGGCACTTGTTGCACGTGACCTCTAAAAGCGGACGGTGATACGGAGCACTCGAGTTGTAGCTAGAGAAAAAGTCTTGTTTGAAAGCCTGGGTTGGGTGGGTGGGAAGAACCACTGCCACCTTTACTCTTCTGCTGATATGGCTGACGGAACGGAGGAGGAGGAAGCCAAAACTTCTGCTGCTTGGCCACTTGAGTAGAGGAAGGAGTAACATCTCTGACTCGCTTCCTGGATGCATCACACCTCAACTGAGCAGCCTCTTGCTTCAGTGCCATGTTGTAGAACTCATCGTATCTCAAGGGCTCGAAGAGAACAAGAGCGAGCTGAATATCTTCTCTGAGACCACCCCTGAACTGATATATCATGCTCTTCTCATCAGGAACATCCTGCTTGGCAAAGCGGGCAAGCTTCTGGAACAACTTGTTGTAGTCATAGACAGACAAAGAGCCTTGCTTCAGATTGCGGAATTCCTCACACTTGCTTTCAACCACGCTCTGCGGAATATGATGAGATCAGAAATCTCGACAGAAATCATCCCAAGTGATAACACGTCCACCTCTGGAATCCCTGTACTGCTGGAACCATTCTGCAGCTTGATCTTTGAGTTGGAATGAAGCAAACTTGACAAAGTCCTTAGGCCTGACGTTGCTGCACTCGAAATGCTTACACAGATCCACAAGCCAATCATCAGCATCGGTTGCCTCAACACAATTGCTGAAAGTCTTTGGCCCGTTAGCAAGGAACTGGTTGAGTGTGGCAAAGTGACTCTGATTGCTGCCTTGATTCCCTTGACTGCCTTGATTGCGCTCTTGGAGAATTTGCATGATCAGCTGTGTGTTTGCATTGGTTGCGGCCATCACAGCTTGCCATGCCTCTGGAGGAGGTGGAGGCGGTGGCGGATCAGGATTCGGAGTCGTGCGCGTTGGAGGAGCCATCCTGAAGAGGTTGACCACCATTAGCACATTGACAGAAAATATTGAAGCTGAATCCAACGGAATGAAAATTGCAACATATAGTCTTCACATCCGAACAAAATGAACGAATGCACTCCTCTTCAAATGGTCACATATCCATAAATTGAGAAGCCACGTAGAATTAAGGTAGAGAAACAAATCCACAAGGTACAGATCAAGAACGAATAATCGGTAAGAAATCCCAATCTCAAACCAATATTCGTGCAAGAAGAACTAGAGCTACTAGAATTCCCACCGATGAAACTCCCGAACCTTTCCGGTTATGCAATCAGGTGTTGGGGATACAGGGGAAGCATAATATCTCACCCAAACTAGCAAATCCTACATCCAGCTGTATCCATCCTTCAACACATAACCGAGAAAAACTTCGGAAACCATCTACCTCAACCTTCGAAAAGCATCCGTTATACAAGTTATGGCGATACTCCCGAACTCCCGCCCCAGTACTGGGTGGCATCGAGGTTATCTCACCAACGAACTGCATAAAAGAGATTTTCGATGTCGGCGAACATATCTCAAGTATTCCAGAATTGCAACGATAAAATTATGATGACAACACCTCAGAGCTCAACTCCCCGGGACACTTCCACTAAACCCCTGACAGGAGGCACCAAGTCAATGTTCTCATCATAAGCCATCGGAACGATTCCAAGATACTCGCGTGATCCTAAAAAAAAAATTAGTGAAATTTGAGAAGAGAAGAGTCAAAACTCTACGTCAGGATGCCTTACCAGAGCGATAAGGAGACTGGGAAGTAAAAAGAATTCCTAAGCTCTCCGATATATAATTCCTAAAGACTCAAAACATTTTTCTAGACACAACACGGCCTCTAAAAACGATCAAGCAATGGGGCTCCTAAGGTCAGGGAAGGCTCTAATACCAACTTGTAACGCCCTCGATGCGGCTATAGCTCCCACGTGTCGAGGCACGACTTAGAGACATAACCGCATTGAAAGCAATGTCGCAAGTTAGGTAATCATTACAACATCCCATGTAATATATGATAAAAGGGGGAGATACATAGTTGGCTTACACTCGCCACGTCACATCAGAGAACATAAATAACATCCATCATACAAACACTCATGGCCCGACTATGGCGCCAAAATAGAAGAAAACCCAACATGCGACAAGGCCCTGAATCGAACCCCAACTAGGCACCACTACTGATCATCAGGAAAAGACACTTAGTAACGCTGAGAGTCCTCGTCGAACTCCCACTTGAGCTCGTACTCGTCACCTGGAGCGGAATAACCTGGACCTGCATCTGGAGTTATAGTATCTGTGAGCCACAGGGACTCAGCAATCTCGCACCCTCGCGATCAAAACTATTTAAGCTTATAGGAAGGATGAGGCAAGTATATGTGGAGCTGCAGCAAGCGTCTAGCATATGTGGTGCCTAACTTATACGCAAAAGAGAGCGAGAAGAGGAGGCAAAGCGCGAGTGAGAATCTAGAAGAACTACCTGCGCAAGCATAACTCCAACACCGTGTCCACTTCCCGGGCTCCGCCGAGAAGAGGCCATCACGGTAACACACTCAGTTGATTCATTTTAATTAATTAAGGTTCAAGTTCTCTACAACCGGACATTAACAAATTCCCATCTGCCCATAACCGCGAGCACGGCTTTCGAAAGTTCAATCCCTGCAGGGGAGTCCCAACTTAGCCC
Source organism: Triticum dicoccoides (assembly GCF_002162155.2). Lineage (NCBI taxonomy): Eukaryota > Viridiplantae > Streptophyta > Magnoliopsida > Poales > Poaceae > Triticum > Triticum dicoccoides. Next base: position 268,099,339 of record NC_041382.1, on the reverse strand, counting down.
ATGACAAGCTCTCACGGTCAACGAAGGAATAGACCTCCACCCGAGACACACCGATCAGACTCGGTAACCCGGTACAACAAGACAATTCGACAGGTTAAAACAAGACTAGCAACACCGCCTGAATGTGCCGACAAATCCCGATAGGAGCTGCACATATCTCTTTCTCAGGGCACACTCAGATGAGCGCTCCATACAACTAAAACCAAACCTTGAGTTTCCCCGAGGGGGCGCTGCACAGGACTCTAGTTTGGACCAACACTCAGAGGAGCACTGGCCCGGGGGGGTTAAAATAAGATGACCCTTGAGTCTGCAGAACCCAAGGGAAAGAAAAGGCTAGGTGGCAAATGGTAAGACCAATGTTGGGCATTGCTAGAAAAGCTTTAATCAAGGCGAACTATCAAGGGGTTCCCATTATAACCCAACCGCGTAAGGAACGCAAAATCCGGGAACATAACACCGATATGACGGAAACTAGGGCGGCAAGAGTGGAACAAAACACTAGGCGAGAGGCCGAGCCTTCCACCCTTTACCAAGTATATAGATGCATTAAGATAACATAGCAATATAATGATATCCCAACAAGCAAATAAAAGATGTCCCAACAAGGAACGGCCTCCAAACTTTACCTGCAACTAGCAACACTATAAGAGGGGCTGAGCAAAGTGGTAACATAGCCAATCAACGGTTTGCTAGGACATGGTGGGTTAGAGGTTTGACATGGCAATTGGGAGGCTGACAAGCAAAAGGTAGGCATCATAGCAATGGCATAGCAAGAACGAGCAAACTAGCATAGAAAAGATAGTAGTGATTTCGAGGGTATGATCATCTTGCCTGCACAGTTCTCAGAGTTGGCTGGATCCTCACAAGCAAACTCAACGGGCTCCTCGGTAGCGAACTCGTCTCCCGGATCTACCCAAGCAAGACAAACAAGCAACAAGGATACAATCAACCACGTGCAAGCTCAAAGAATAAGATGCAAAGATGGTATGCTATGCGGGATGCGATGCGGGATGCGATGCGGGATGCAAAATGCAAGATATGACAGGAAATGCATGAACCTGGCCTCAACTTGGAATTCCAAGGGTGCCACTGGAAAGAGGGGATGAAATCGCTTGAAAACGATATAAAGATCATCGGAATCGGAGTTACGGTTTGGAAATGGCAAGCGTTTTAAGATATGACACCGGTCTGCGATTTACAGCAAGTAGGCATCTAGTTGCAACGAAATGAACATGCTACAGCCACCAAACATGACAACGAAATACATGGCAGGGATGCACGCAAGATGCTTAACAAAAGACTAGCACTGAGCGACAGTCAATCCATCCATTATGAGGTTCAAACAAGCATGGCAAAAACGCAAATGCAAAACAGATTCCAGACTTAGTGAAATTAACACTTGTCTGAAATTTCAGATCACGAAGCCCTCTTCGGAGCAGCAAAACAACATGATACATGACCTGAACATGACAAGTAAGAACATGGCATAGAGCTACTCAACAAGCTTAACAAAAGACCCAAAGTGACCTGGGGCCCAAAGGGTTCACAAAATATACTAACGGGCACACGAACATAGCTAAAACACAATCAGTTTTCAGACTTGGTGAAAACTGAGACATGCTGAAATATAACTCATGAAGGCATGTAAACGAGCTCGATGCACTCACTACGGTGCAAGTCATGGCAAGGCAAGCATACATCCATTAAGAAGGCACAAAATACAAGCTAGACATGGCAAGAACAAGGGCATAGCATGCAGGGATCAACTACAATAACATCGGCAAAATCGCAAACGAGTTGACGATCTGCCCAGATTCACCACGAAGAAAAAGCAGAGCTCGATTGACTCAAGCTAGGGTGCTTCATAATTGCAAACAAAGACATGGATGGACAGAGAATAACATGATTAACAAAACTCCTTTACTGATCATCCTCAAAAGAGGCACGGATCACTAGGAAACAAGCTGAACATATGGCATCATGAACTAAATAATCCCAGACTTAGTGAAAACAACTAAGTCCCTAAAAACAGATTTACCGGGTGCCTCACTTTGCAAGCTTGCACAAGTCACCACACACATCCTAAAAATGCATGGGTTGCACCTCTGGAAAGAAGACAAAATCCTTAACAAAACATATGAAGGACTCACAGGCATATCATGCACACAATAATCATGGCAAAAAATGACAAAAGTCTAAGATGAACTAGCAGATGTGACAATTAACTCACGAAGCCTCCTTCTAGCAGCATTTTGGGCATCAAGATGAACTCAAATGAAAATGATGCAATGGAATGAAATGATGTACTCGTCGAGACGAACATTTCGAAATATAATATGCCCAAATCGAAGCTACGGATGCAAGTTACGGGCGGTCAAAGTATGCACAAAAATTTTAGGGTTAGGGACGAAAAGTCAACCGAGATGAATTTCTCAGATCTGGATCAAGATCCGCACGCTTCCCGATGCACGCCGGAGTTACTGTAGCAGCTCGCCGGACTTGACGGGGAAGAAGGCCGGCATGGGAGGAGGAGGAAGAGGACAGCGGGGCCCGGCCGGATCCGAGGCGCGGTGAGGCCGGGCGGCGGTGGCGAGGCCGGGCGGCGGGGCGAGGCCGCGGCGGGCGGCGGCGGCCGGCGAAGGAGCTCGGGCGGGCGGCGGCGCGGTGCTCCGGAGTCGGGGAAGAAGGGAAGCGGCGGCGGCACTCCTCTGGCCCAGGAGCGCGGCGTCGGG
>NC_041382.1:268056802-268096132 GCF_002162155.2 Triticum dicoccoides | reverse complement strand
CGCGGAGTGGACTAGAGGCGGCGGCGGACGTGTCCGGCTAGGCCCCGGACATGTCCGTCGGCGTGGATCTGCTTTTTTTTAGACTAGGGTTTGGACGGGGAAGAAGATCCGAATTTGGAGGGGTGCTATTTATAGGCATAAGTGGAGCTAGGAGAGTCCAAATGAGGTGCGGTTTTCAGCCACGCGATCGTGATCGAACGCTCTAGGACATGGAGCAGAGTTTGGTGGGTTTTGGGCCAAATTGGAGGGGTGTTGGGCTGCAACACACACGAGGCCTTTTCGGTCCCTCGGTTAACCGTTGGAGTATCAAACGAAGTCCAAATGATACGAAACTTGACAGGCGGTCTACCGGTAGTAAACCAAGGCCGCTTGGCAAGTCTCAGTCCAATCCGGAAATGTTTAATCCCCACACACGAAAGAAAGCTAGAAATGGCCACCGGAGGAGAATGAAGCGCCGGAATGCAAAACGGACAACGGGGAAAATGCTCGAATGCATGAGATGAACACGTATGAAAATGCAATGCACACGATGACATGATATGAGATGCTTGAAAACGAAAACAATACACGGAGACAAAGACCCGAACCCAAGAAATAAATATAACTTAACGCCGGAAACGGCAAGAGTTGGAGTACAAATTGGGAAAGTTACATCCGGGGTGTTACAAAGAAGCTGCTCAGCTCAAGTGTGAGGCTTCTAAGAAGAGAGTTAGGGATGCAGTTCAATCTTCTTCTTCATCACAAGTGGCAGCTAAGCAACAGAAGTTCGGGTTGCCTCCCCCTACGTTTCACCAGCCCTACCAGCAGAAGAGTAAAGGTGGCAATGGATCTTCCCACCCACCCAACCCAGGCTATCAGAACAAAGCTCAGTCTCAAACTCCAAGGTCAAGTGCTCCTTATCATCGTCCGCTCTCAGAGGTTACTAGCAACAAGTGTCAGCCGAAAGGGCACTATGCAAACAAGTGCTTCAACCAAAGGCGCCTTCCGCCTCCTCCTCCTGTGAGATCTTCCAGCAATGAAGTGGTCAAGCATAATTCCAAGTTTGCAAAGGTGAACATGATGAACACAACTCAGGCAGAGGATTCTTCAGAAGTGATCATGGGTAATCTTCCTGTTAATGACTTTCCTACAAAAGTTCTTTTTGACACTGGTGCATCGCTTAGTTTCATCTCAAGACCATTTGCATCTAAGCATGAGTTGGCTTTCCAAGTTTTGCCTAGACCGTTATCAGTTGTCTCTCCGGGTAAATGCATGAACGCAAACTCCATGGTTCGGGATGTTTCTATCAAGATGGGAAACTATAAATTTCTGCCTTCTCCAATTGTTCTTGGTGACTCGGATATTGATCTAATTCTCGGGATGGAGTGGCTTTCTAAGCACAAGGCTCAGCTTGATTATGCTGCCAGGCAGATTCAATTGACACACTCTTCTGAGGATGTGATCATCTATGCCGCTTGCGATGAAACCATTCGACTGTTTTCTCTCAATGAGAAGGGCAAGTTGAATGCCATCTCTCAGATTCCAGTCGTTTGTGAATATCAAGACGTCTTTCTAGAAGAGCTTCCAGGAATGCCTCCTCACCGGCCAGTTGAATTCGTTATCGATCTTGAGCCTGGCACGGAATCCGTTTGAAGCGTCCTTATAAGCTTGGACCAGAGGAGTTGAAGGAGTTGAAGAAACAACTCGATGAACAAGAGCGTATGGGTCTGATCAGACCGAGTTCATCTCCATGGGGTTGTGGTGTTCTTTTTGTCAAGAAGAAGGATGGAACGAAACGACTCTGCGTCGACTACCGTCCATTGAACAAGAAGACAATAAAGAACAAGTATCCACTTCCAACATCAATGAGCTTTTCGAGCAACTTAAAGGTGCCAAAGCATTCGTGAACAAGATATTCCCAAGACAGCCTTCAGAACAAGCTATGGTTCTTATGAATATACTGTCATGTCTTTCGGCCTTGTCAATGCTTCTCCAATGTTCTCTCGCATGATGAACTTCATCTTCAAACCTTACACAAATGATTTCGTCCTGGTGTATCTCGATGATATCTTGGTCTTTTTCAAGAATAAGGAGGATCATGCCAAGCATTTGAGATTGGTACTCGACAAACTCAGAGAGCATCAATTCTATGCGAAGTTTTCCAAGTGTGAGTTCTGGCTTGACGAAGTTCTTTACCTTGGTCACATCATCTCCACCAAGGGCATCGCTGTTAATCCCGAGAAGGAGTCTGCAATTGTGAATTGGGAGCCTCCTCAGAATGTCAAGCAGCTTCGCAGTTTTCTTGGGCTTGCAAGCTATTGTCAAAGATTCATTGAGAATTTCTCTAAGATTGCAAAGCCTTTTTCCAACCTCCTCTAGAAGCATGTCAAGTATGTCTGGACGCCTAAATATGACGTTGCTTTCAACACCCTCAAAGAGAAGCTGATCACAGCTCCTGTCTTGACTCCTCCTGATGAATCTAAGTCATTTAAAGTTTTTTGTGATGCCTCCTTACAAGGTCTCGATGTTGTGTTAATGCAAGAGAAGAAAGTTGTGGCTTGTACCTCTCGTCAGTTGAAGACCAATGAAAGGAACTACCCCACTCACGATCTTGAGTTGGAGGCAGTTGTCCATGCATTATTAACATGGAGACATCTCTTGTTGGGAAGGAAAGTGGACATCTTCACAGATCATAAGAGCCTCAAGTACATCTTCACTCAACCCAACCTCAACCTCAGACAGAATCGATGGGTCGAAATGATTCAAGAATACAATCTGAGTATTGAATATACTCTAGGCAAGGCCAATGTCATTGCAGATGCTTTGAGCAGGAAGGCTTACTGCAACAGCCTAATTCTCAAGCCCTTCCAACCGGACCTTTGTGAAGCTTTTCGCAAACTAAACCTCCAAGTTGTTCCTCAAGGCTTTCTTGCCAATATCCAAGTCTCTCCTACTTTGGAAGATCAAATTCGTGAGGCACAACTCCTGGATTCCATGGTGAAGAAGGTGAAACATGGGATTGCCAAGAGCCAACCCAAATACAAGTGCTATCGCATTGATGACAAAGACACTCTATTCTTCGTGGACCTGATTGTGGTTCCTAAAGCTGATATAAGGAAAGTCATTATGAACAAGGCGCACAATTCCCTCATATCCATTCATCATGGAAGTACGAAGATGTACCATGACCTCAAGCAGTCGTATTGGTGGACTCGAATGAAGCGAGAAATTGCTCAATTCGTGAATGAATGTGATGTCTGTAGAAGGGTGAAAGAAGAACAACAATGGCCATCTGGTCTCCTCCAACCTCTGGCTATTCCAGAATGGAAGTTTGACCATATTGAAATGGACTTCGTGACTGGATTTCCCAAGTCCAAGCGTGGAAATGGTGCTATCTTCGTTGTCATCGACAAGCTTACTAAAGTGGCTCATTTCCTTCCAATCAAAGAATCTATCACAGCAGCTCAGTTGGCAGAGCTATACACCTCCAGGATTGTCTCTTTGCACGGCATTCCGCAATATCTTCAGATCGTGGAAGCATTTTCACCTCCAAGTTCTGGAACTCCTTCCAGAAGGCCATGGGCACCAACATTCGCTTCAGCACAGCGTTCCATCCTCAAACTAGTGGCCAAGTTGAGCGAGTCAATCAAATCCTTGAAGATATGCTCAGGGCTTGTGTCATTTCCTTCGGTATGAAGTGGGAAGATTGTATTCCATATGCCGAGTTCTCCTACAATAACAGCTTCCAAGCGAGTTCGGGCAAGGCCCCATTCGAGATTCTCTATGGCTGAAAGTGTCGTGCTCCTCTCAATTGGTCAGAGATTGGTGAACGCCAACTTCTTGGCAATGACTTAATCACAGAAGCTGAAGAAATGTGTAAAGTCATCCAGGGAAATCTCAAATTCGCGCAATCGCGCCAGAAGAGTTACTATGACAGCAAGCACCGTGACTTGGCTTTCGAGATCGGAGACCATGTCTACCTCCGCGTCTCTCCGATGAAAGGTACTCGTTTCTTCGGTATCAAAGGGAAGCTTGCCCCTAGATACGTGGGTCCTTTCAAGATCATTGGTAAAAGAGGCGACCTCGCCTATCAACTTGAGCTTCCGTCCAACTTCGCAAACGTGCACGATGTGTTTCACGTGTCACAGATTCGCAAGTGCTTCAAGACTCCTCAGTGCACTATCAACTTCGAAGAGATTGATCTTCAAGAAGATGTGTCTTATCATGAGCATCCCGTTGCTATTCTTGAAGAAACCGAGCGCAAGACTCGCAATAAGTCAATCAAATTCCTGAAAGTGAAGTGGTTACACCATTCCGACCGAGAAGCCACCTGGGAGCGCGAGGATCAACTCCGTTCCGAATATCCAGAGTTCTTTCAGTCCTAGATCTCGGGACGAGATCCTCTCGTACTGGTGGAGTGTTGTAACACCCCAGATGTAACTTGCCATATTTGTAACTCCGACTCTTGCCATTTTCGGCTTCAAGTTATGAGATTTCCCTTCGTTGTTGGGTTTTGTCGTTGTTTTTCTTTTTGTTCATGTCATGCATTTCATATCATGTCATCATGTGCATCGCATTTGCATTCGTGTTCGTCTCATGCATCCGAGCATTTTCCCCATTGTCCGTTTCGCAATCCGACACTCCCACATGCACTGGCGCCCCCCTCTTGTCTCTTTTCGTGAGCGGGTGTTAAACTTTCTCGGAATGGACCGAGATTTGTCAAGTGGCCTTGGTGCACCACAGTTAGACCGCCTGTCAAATTTCGTCCCATTTGGAGTCCGTTTGATACCCCGACGGTTAACCGGGTAACCGCAAAAGCCTCTTGTGTGTTGCAGCCCAACACCCCTCCAAAACGGCCCAATAACCCATCTAAACCATCTCTATGTCCTCCATCATCGTATCACGATCGTGTGGGCGAAAACTACACCTCATTTGGACACTCCAAACTCCCTCTACCTATATAAATGCATCTCCCGCTCCAAATTCGCACTTGAAACCCTAGAATTTCCCCTCGCGCCACCGGACACCTTCCCCGCCACCGACGGACATGTCCACCACCACCGCTCGACCTCTCCCGCGCTGACACGTGGCCTCCGCCGCCCACCGCCATCGCGGCCCGGCGAGCCCGCAGGGGGACCGCCCGGCCCATCGCGTCGCGCCGCCCACGCGCGTCCCCGCCGCCGCGAGCTCCACCCTACGCCGCCGCCCCGCGCCCGCTCCGGTCGCCATCGTCGATCCGCCGGTCACTGCGCCACTCCAACGCCGGCAATCGCCGCCTCGCCGCCCGCACGTCCCCGCGCCTCCTTCCTCCATCTCCGGCCAGATCTGGCCGCAGGAGGGCCGGATCCGACGACCTCGAGCTCCGGCGACTACCCTCTCCACTCCGGCGAGCTCCCCGGTCAAACTCGGTTCGCATGCCCGAACCCTAGATCTGGGATTTCTGAGGGTAATTTTCACTAAGTCCCGAACCCCTCTGTAATTTTTATACGTTGTTCCACATGTCGTATCTCCGCGCTCGTTGCTCCAAATGACGCATATGATATATTAGACCGATTGCCTCATTGAGATCTCCACGCCAGTAGCATTTCCAAGCATATTGCTACCCATTATGATGCCATTTTAATTTATGCAAGAGTGCTATAAAATGTTAGCTGCTGGTACTTATCATTTTATGGCGATTTGTCATTTTTGTTACATTTGATGTGAGCATCCTTTGAGCATGAGGTCTAAATGAGTTTTGAACTACACCATGCCATCTTTACAGGGGTGCTTGTATTGTATTTTTGTGATCTATGAGGTGACTAGCACAAGCATGCAAACTAGGCTTCGTGATGTTGCTGTTTTCAGGGACTTAGGATTTTGCCAAGTCTTTTTCCTGCTGCTATTTTTGATGCCATGTAAACTTGATGCTACAGTGAGATCCATGCTTATTTTGGGATACTTCAGTAAGGTTGTTTTGAACATGTGTTTATGCTCTATCCATCCATGCCCCTGTTTGCAATTATGGAGTGCCCTAGCATGTCTTGTTCTTGCTCTACTTTTGCTATAAAATGTTCCTGGCAGAATGTTAACATGTTAATCAATTTTGCTATGGTTGTTGCTAGTGATGCATGCATCCTATTAACTTGCTCTTGCCATGGTTAGCTTCCTGAACATGTCATCTTGCTATTGGTATGCTTATATTGTCATGCAATACTTTGTGGTGAGTGGTTTGAGCTCGCAAATTTGCTATCATAATTTTGTTTATGTGATGCTCTGTTTTTCTGCTAAGTCTGAAACTGTTAATAAAACTTGCTATGTTTACATGGGTGCCATCATATCTTTTGTGCCTTTTTGGCTCATGTTCACTAAGGGACTTTTGATCTATGCTTTTAGTAAAATTATGTCGTGCCTTGGTTTGCTATGTTATGTTCCTGTAGCATGATGTTTGCTTACTCTAAACTTTGCTTCCTGATGTTTTTTTTGTCATGTTAGTATTTTCACGAAGTCTGTGATCCTGATATCTTTTGCACTTCTACAATGCTTGTTTGAACCTGCTCTTGTGTGATTTAGCCATACCTCAGTGTTCATGTTTTGCCAAGCATCTCTTGTACATCACTGCCATATGCTTTATTGCTATGTTGGAGTGCAGTAGCTTAGTTTCTTGTTGCTTTCTAAGTGGCATCGTGTTGTTAATCGCAGAATAGCACCATCTTTGTTTTGCTTGCCAGTTGCAAACCGTGCCTCCGTTTCCGGTTATCTTTATATCGATTTCAACTGAAATCATCTCATCTTTCCAGCGGCACACTTGGTTTTCCAAGTTGATGCCTTGATCTTTCTTTCCCTTCCGGAGCACGCATATGCATTGCATATCATGTCTTGCATATCATGACATGTATTACATCATGTTGCTTGTGCATTGCATCGTGATTGATTGTTGTTCCATTGCTTGTGTTATTGCTTTGGGTAGAGCCGGGAGACGAGTACGTGAACGAGGAACCTGTTGTGTCGGGGATATACCTCGTAGTATGACCCGGCCGAAAATATGACCTAGCCAAACTTGGCGGTTTACTTGAGACCCGGTTGACCTAGCGGTTTACAAACAACCCGCCGGAACATTATGACACACTGGTGACCTGTCGGGCGGGTCAGACGGATGACAAGGCCCAAGGCCCAGAAGACTTGTTCATGTTAATGGTGGGTCGGTTTATGAGGAAAGCACAAGGAATATTCTCCTACAAAGGAAGCAAGACTAGGACTCCACTTGTAATAGAGTAATCCTAATCCAACTAGGACTAGTCATGTAAACCGCCCCTTCAACATATATAAGGAGGGGCAGGGCTCCTCAAAGGGGGACAAGTTTCACAAGTTAGACAGATTAGGGTTAGAAGTCTATAGCTCTCGAGTTAGAGCACCCGTGTAATCGTGGTCATCATCATCAGTATCAATGAAGCAGGATTTAGGCTTTTACCTCTACCGTGAGGGGCTGAATCTGGGTAAAACATCGCGTCTCTCGTCCCGCTCAACCCCTCTCAAGTTACCACATAGATGCGTTGGCCTCGCGAATAAGTCCTGACACTAAGGACATTTGCCGTGACAATTCCACAACAGTTGGCGTCCACCGTGGGGCCTGCGCACGGTGGTGTTGAGTTCTTGGAGGAATCTCTTCTAGGGTTCGAGAAGCTCACAATTTAGAAGAAATGAAGACTATGACGAGTAGTAAAATCCACCAGTGTTGACCTGCGTCGCCGCATCCGGGTTGCCACCACGGTCTTGTTAAGCCGCTCCAACTTACTCGCCGAGTCATCATCGCCTTCACTAACCTGGCAACAAAAGGACCAGAGCAACAGCCCTAGATTTGGATTTACACGGGAAGTTAAAAAAATGAAAAAGAAAGAAGAAGTCAACTGCTCCGGACTCCTCTACCACCACGGATCGCTCGTTGCCTCCTCCGGTCGCCGTAGCTGAGCCGCTAGTCGCTTGACCCGCCCCTGCTGCTCTTCTTATCGTGAGTCGGCTCCTCCTCACCAACGATTGCTATTCCGGCCTTGCTGTGACCCGCCGCCGGAGCGTATCGGAGTCAGCCACGGCCTCGCCTTCATCGTTTCGAGTTGCCGCTGGCCTATGGGTCACCTGACTCCGACTCTGACTCTGCCTCGCCCCCGCGGGCCTGCCGGCGCGTTTCCAACCCACCTCCATCAGGAGCTCTGAGCCGCCAGCTGCCTTGGCTTCGCGCTTTCCCTGAGCCGCCGACCTCCATGGTGAGTGGCTGCGCCGGCTCTCCAGGCGCTGACCCGTCGCGCCGCCCAGTTCCACGACCGAGCTGCCGCTGCTTCTGCTCCCGAGCCTCCATGGCGGCGCTCTGTTCCCATGGTGGCCGGGTCAAGCGGCCGCTTTGTGCCAAACTGAGTCGCCCATGACCCGCCGGATGAAGCAAGAGCCGGCGTGAAGAGAATCTACACCATCAACAAACAATGGGAAAGGCACATACGTGACTAAAATCGAAAGAAATTATGGTTGTAGGCACAGCCGGTGAAAGTCCTTTAGCGATTTGACTGATCGTTTTCTGTCATGAAGGACGGCATGAATTTAGAGTTGTGCTGATTCGTTGCTGCTGCACACAAACGAGGAGTACCTGTCCACCAGCTAATCGAGTTGCCGCCGTGCTATTGTCTGATTCATGGAAGTTGCAGTTGGTGTGCACGGCCTCCGCATCAAATCCATCTGAAAGGAAAAAGGTAATCCGCCAGAGCCAGTACATCACCACGTACAGGTACAAGATCCCAGGAGGACCCAGTGTGGGGCAATCTTAGGCAGAGCGGCCAAGCTCATCGTTCATCCGCTACAGTTCATGGGCGAGAAGAAAATTTTGATTGACAAAAATTTGAGATCGAGAAGATTGAGATTGCGTACGCCGCCGCATGTGTCGTAGGCGATCCGTCGAGTACGACTCTCTGTCCGGGTCGCTAAATCTTACTATTTTTCCCACAGCATGGAAGTTCGAGACCTATCCAGTTACGTTGTTATAAAACTTCCGTTGGTTAAAGTTTTAAGGCGACAGCAACACAGCAATTCACCAGGAGATTTGATAGATCACTATTACTGCCGTGGAGGATTTGCACAGCTCTCACGCGATACTGAGGTGACTCAGTTTTTTCGGGCATCCAAGTCGTGGATCCTTGGTGATGGCAACGCCTGCCGCTTCTGGTTGGACCCGTGGCTGAACGGTCTTTCCCCCCTCGACAGCGCCCCTTCCTTGGTGGTGCTGGTTCCGCGCTGTGTCCGGCGCTCGCGTACGGTGGCCTAGGCGCTTTCCGACCGTTGCTGGATCTCTGGCATCCTAGGCCCCCTCGGCCCCGCGGCCGCGGTTGAATATGTGGAGCTCTAGCGCCGCCTCTAGACTGTCGAGCTTGTTCCGCGCCCGGACCTGCTTCGCTGGCGCTGGACTGCCAATGGCATCTACTCTGCTTCCTCATGATACAGCGCCCTATTTCATGGATCCACGGCCTCCGAGTTTTGGCGCCTCACCTGGGAAACTAGTGCCCCCACCTCGGTCAAATTCTTCATCTGGCTCGCATCCCTTAACCGGTGTTGGTCTGCTGATCGCCTGGCTCGGCGAGGTCTGCCACACGAACCCGTGTGTGTCTTTTGCTCAGGAGCCCGAAACACTCCATCACATCTTGGTGGGGTGCGCGTTCGCACGCATCACATGGCACGAGATCCTCTCGTGGTGTTCCCCAACGATGATTGCGCCCGATGGCACCACCGGCTACTTTGCCTGGCTCTCCGCAGCCATGATTCCCCTCCCGGCTGCGCGCAGTCGTGGCCTGGCCACTATCGCCTCCCTCGTTGCCTGGTCCCTGTGGCGACACCGGAACGCGATCATCTTCGACAAGGTTACCCCTTCTTCCTCTTCCCTGATCGCCGCCATCAAGGACGAAACTCGTTCATGGGCTGCTGCTGGAGCTCGAGGGCTAGCCTCGAACCGTTTTGTAACCTGACATTGTAATTGTTGGGGCTGAGCACCCCCCTACCTCTGCTCCCCCGGGTTCATAGGCTCGTCATCCGTGCGCACGAGGCTATGATTCCCACCCCTGTACCTTCTTTTTTTCTCTCCGTCTATCAATGCAATGATACGCTTCCTTAGCGTATTCGAGAAAAAGAAATCGCAAACAGCATCCATGTTTTCCAGCGGCAACTGGGTCCATGCACGGAATGCATGAAATCCCACATGGATTTGTCCCTACGCAAAGAAAAATCAGTTTTGAAAGGATCTACATCAGCTTTTATCAAGATCAGAATTTTTTTATGTTGTTTATCCAGTTGGTCAGCAAGATGGCCAAGGTGTTTCAAGTCGCTACTAGTAGCTTCTGCCGTAAATCACTTTACTATGAGCCGCCATCGGATCTCCATGGGAAAGGCCCGTCGCCACCAACAACTGCCTTGCGGGCACGTTCCTCGTTTTTTGCCACCTCAACCACGGGCTCAAGCGTTGTCTCCATGGCTATCCTCACCTCGTCCTCGAATCCGCTTTGGTGCCGCCCTTGGTGTCATGAGTTGCCGCATCCCCTCTGAATCGTCCAAGGACTCTGTTTCCAACTTGGACTCTGAAGCTGCTGCCGCTGTCACATCGTCTGTTGTTTCCTGTATTAGTGCTTCAAGCCGCTGAGTTACTGCTGGGGCCCCCGAATCAAACCAAGCCGTCAGCAACCACTGACGCAATTCCAAAGTGATTTGATTGATTGCTAGATATACTACTACCAACCGGCAGTGCGGTTCCACTACGTAAAATTCAAGGCTGATTTGACAACTAGTACGGCTTCCACGTGAAAGTAGTCTGCTAGTTCAGTTTTTTGTTCTCCATACAACAGCTACGTAAACACCAGGAATACTACCAGATCAGAGTAAAAAGAAAAAAGAGGGCAGCAGCAGTCACACGCAAAAGCGACCAGGAACCTGGCAATTCAACTTCCATCAAGCTAAGTAATATGGTATCTTGACAATAGTCGAATCAGTTAAACTGTTGAGGAACCGGCAGACATCAAATATTCCATGTGGGATCCGAAGGGAAAGTGAGGCATGCACACACATATTCTGGATAGGATTAATAGTACTCTTTGGACTAGGGCTCCACGATCGGGCATCTGAGTCGCGACTGCTGGTTTCGGCCCTGCTGTCTCCACCACTGCACTTCTGAGCCGGCACCGTGTGAGACGCCATATTGAGCCAACGAGGCCATTGAGACGCTGGGCTGTCTGAAATCCACTCGGCTGTGATGAGCCGCCAAGGCTGTATTGAGTCGCCGGACAGTTTTTTTTTAAGGACAGAAATGAGTGGCTAAATTATCGTTGCATGCACTGGAAGTTATTCATGGAACGGCTCGTCTATCACCGTTGCATGCACTGGAAGTTATTCATGGAACGGCTCGTCTATCGTCCAAGCAAATAAGGTGATATCCATCCAATTTATTTTATTAACACATATTGTTTTATCAAAGAACAATTACTTAGTCCATGATATTTTTCCACGGGACCATTATTCCTTACAAAAAGGTGTCGCAAAAGAGGCGTGAGCAAATACTATTTTTGCACTAGCGCGTTCGTGCCATGCTGCTCGACGGGTATGTGCACAAATCACCACCCCCGCTACATCAACACCCGCAACTGACTCATCGTCCGCGCCCGTGGCCGACTCTCCCGCCCGCACGGGATTACAACGCCGCAGCCGGCTCATCTGTTTGCTCCCGCAGCTGACTCAACTATGATTGATTTCAGTTTCACCATGCTGATCATCAACTCCGCGGTGATAATTGCTGACCTGACGCATCAGGTGAAATCCATCCAGCATATTTTTATATATTATATATTGCTTTCTTTAAAAGAGCAATTACTCCGGTTTGCAAGTTGTCACATGCAGGATTCAAACCGGTCTATATCACGGTTAATTATGAAGAATCTCAAGCCAACTCCTCAAGTCGTCTTGCGACTCGGGGGCTACGATGACATGACTTAGCAAATATCGTGAGATTTAAGACCTCGGGTTATTGGAGGGAAGATAACCCGGTGTCGGAGGCTACCGCCATATTGGTGAAAATTTAAAGGCCGTCAGAAAATTTCTGGCTCACAATGATGCTTCGGTTTACAATCCGGCTCACGGGACCAAAGAGAGTTTGTTGCACAACACAACTCAAACATAGGCACCCGACGAGCACAACTCAGAAATATATCACTTGGGGGCTTCCATCTTATTGAGCTAAGCTATGATTACCCTTTGATCTGGCTCATAGCCACAGTTACAGGTCATTTGGGGGCTTCCTGTTTAAACATAGGTCGTATTCAAACCAAAGAGAGCATAGCTGTCGGTACCCTCTTGATCGGCGCAATGCCAAACCCATTAGGGGGCTTCTTGATCGTATTCGAATCATAGCTTAACCCCTTTTGGATCAGACTTTGATCGTATTCGAATCAGAGTCATTAAAAAACTCTCAAGGTCATTTGGGGGCTTCCTATTCAAACATAGGTCGTATTCGAACCAAAGAGAACATAGTTGTCGGTACCCTCTTGATCGGTGCAACACCAAAACCACTAGGGGGCTTCATGATCGTATTCGAATTCTAGCTTAACCCCTTTTGGTCTGGTTTACTGATCGTATTCGAATCAGAAGCCTCATTTTTTTTCTCTGTTTGGCTTAAGTTTTGTGAAAACAATCTTTGGTTTTGTCTTGAGACCTTTTTGTTCATATCTGAAGCATTATGTGGTTTCGATTAACCCGGCTTGACTTTGGACAATAAGTCGCCATATATGACAATTATAAAAATTTGGAAGTTTTTGGCTTCTAAAGATTGGGTTATCACCCTTACTGCACAGGTCATGTAAACCGGCAATACAAATTAAACATCACAATGGTTATATGTGGGATATTATGACCCGCCCTGCGGTAAACCGCCAAGGGATCTTGTGATTTACTTGTGTGCAGGATAAGACTACATTTGGGTGGTTACCCGCCCTGGCTTTTGACGTTAAGTCACCAGGGCATATGTTGTTTAAACTCTATGCAGGATTTACAGAGCTATGACTTACATAAATGATTAAGTTCCAGCCCATCATCAAAGATTGAAATTGGAGTCTCAAAAGGGTAATCAGTTTTTGATTTTCTCAAAGGCTATAAGCCGCCGGGTTATATTATTCAAATCTTTAATAGCCAACATGGCTGGATTTTTATTATGGTTATCAATAACCAATAGAGAAAAGTATACTTTTTGTCCCTCAATTCTTCGCGGAGTCTAGATTTGGTCCCTTAACTTCAAAACCGAATAACTTGCACCCTTAACTATTGAAACTGGACAAGATTCATCCATAGTCACGGTTTTGAGCAGTTTGCGTGCTGTCCTAACCCGGTTTTGACCGTGCCGACTCAAATTCGCGTACTTTTTCCAAATCCAGCCAATGTTTCCAAATTCGGTTACTTTTTTTTCAAATATGTGAACTTTTTAAAAAATCGTGTACTCTTTTCAAATCCGCGTACTTTTTTCAAGTTCGCGTACTCTTTTCAAATCCACGTACTTTTTTAAAGTTCATGTAATTTTTAAAACTGACTTACTTTTTCATACCCGCGTACATTATTTTGGAAAGAGTTCATGAATTTGAAAATTTTATGTGAACTTGAAAAAAGTACGCGGATTTAGATCTTTTTATGTAAATTCGAAAACATATGTGGATTTTAAAAAAAGCACACGGATTTAGATCTTTTTTACGCAAATTAGAAAACATATGTGGATTTCAAAAAAGTACACAAAATTTAAAATAGTTCACGGATTTGGAAAAGGTATGTTTATGATTTTAAAAATTACACGACCTTGAAAAAACTATGTGGATTTAAAAAGAGTGTGAATTTCAAAAAGTTCACAGATATGAAAAATTATGCGAATTTGAGTTAGCACCAGTCAAAACCGGGGTGAGTTAGCACCAAAACCGGTCAAAATCGAGACCAGGGACGAACCTTGTCCGGTTTCAATAGTTGGGGTGCAAGTTATCCGGTTTCGGAGTCGAGGGACCAAATCTAGACTTCACCAAGAGTTGAGGGACGAAAAGTATACTTTTCTCTAACCAATATTATGATTGAGGTTTTTAAAGTCGCTTCAGCGCAATGGATATTATTTTATCAATGGATATAATTTATTCTACAATGGAAGGAATAGTCCTGAGTCGCTGCGGGCTTACGACCCGGCACTTGGGGGCTACATTATTCAAGTTGAGATTACATCAAATATGCAAGTCCCATATTACTGCCAGCATGCACCATGGCACTTCGGGGCTAATGCAAAGTCATTTTTACTGGCCTTATTGAAGACCTGACTCATCACATCATAATGAGCCGGCCCTTGGGAGCTACTGATTGCTCCTGTCAGAAATTTAAGGTACACAAGCTTTAATCCATTATATTGAAAGGTTTATTTCTCAGTTGGAAGAGTACAAAGCTCTTAACCTTATGGACGTGGGTTCGAGCCCCGTGGTGGGGGTTACATCATATGATGTTCTTTTCAATAAAGTATATATAAAGTCCCAGCTCAGTATTATCTTACCAAGCCGGCCCTTGGAGGCTACACATCGCTGCTCAAGTATGCATGATCATATTTATAAAGTCCCTGCTCATTATTACATAATGACCCGGCCCTTGGGGGCTACACCGGTTGAAGTTTTTGTGAGCATAAGACAATTACATGTCCCAGGTTGATGTAAGCATGGCAACCCGACACTTGGGGGCTACATATATGGAATATTCAGTTTATATGATTGAGATGAACAAACCAGATTTCTTCAAGGTTACAACACTTATTGGAGCAAGTCTTAAGTTATCACTATGTTCTCCTCTTAAGACTTGGGGGCTACAAGTATTATGCATATAAAGGAGGAACGTCTTCAAATTATCAGTTTTGAACCAATCAGGAAGATCAATTACATGACCCGGTGTCAATGACAATTATGACCCGGTGCCATCAATATTTATAAACCGGCAATTTTGGCAATGATAAACCGGCAAGTCCTACATCTTCAAGCCTGCTGAAAGTCAGATGAGTATTTCAAAATCAATATTTTTTAAATCGGCGCTTTGGAAGCCGATTCAAGTGGATTATTTCTTACAATATTTCTCTACAAGAGACCAATGTCAACAAATTGACTCTGAAGCTGGCTTATTGACCCGAATTTTTTAGGAGAAGGAAACGACAAGGAGTTAAGGACGATCAGGTGCCGGTTTACAAGAATTCTTAATCCAAAACACAATCTATCAAATTTGTTCTTGTGTTTGTTTTACAGGATCAGTTTAACATGGATAAATCCAAATTAAACTGGGGGCTAATGTCTGGGATATACCCCGCGATATGACCCAGCCGGAAATATGACCCGGCCGAACTTGGCGGTTTACTTGAGACCCGGCTGACCAGGTGGTTTACAAGCAACCCGCAGGAACATTACGACACACTGGTGACCCGTCGGGCGGGTCAGACGAATGACAAGGCCCAAGGCCTAGAAGGCTGGTTCATGTTAATGGTGGGCCGGTTTATGAGGAAAGCACAAGGAATATTCTCCTACAAAGGAAGCAAGACTAGGACTCCACTTGTAATAGAGTAATCCTAATCCAACTAGGACTAGTCATGTAAACCATCCCTTCAACATATATAAGGAGGGGCAGGGCTCCCCAAACATGGAAAAGTTTCACAAGTTAGACAGATTAGGGTTAGACAAACAAGTCTATAGCTCTCGAGTTAGAGCACCCGTGTAATCGTGATCATCATCATCAATATCAATGAAGCAGGATGTAGGCTTTTACCTCCACCCTGAGGGGCCGAACCTGGGTAAAACATCGCGTCTCTCGTCCCGCTCAACCCCTCTCAAGCTACCACATAGATGCGTTGGCCTCGCGACTAAGTCCTGACACTAAGGACATCTGTCGTGACAATTCCACGACATGTTGAGTGCGCTAACGAGGATCAAGCTTTCGACAACTCTGAGAAATTTGCATGCTAGATGACCATACCCTCGAAATCACTTCTATATTTGCTTGCCAGATGTTCGCTCTATTGCTATGTCGCGCTACCTACCACTTGCTTATCATGCCTCCCATATGTCAAGCCTCTAACCCACCTTTCCTAGCAAACCGTTGTTTCGCTATGTTACCGCTTTTGCTCAGCCCCTCTTATAGCGTTGCTAGTTGCAGGTGAAGTTGAAGTTTGTTCCATGTTGGAACATGGATATGTTGGGATATCTTTATTATATCTTATTTACTTTAATGCACCTATATACTTGGTAAAGGGTGGAAGGCTCGGCCTTAAGCCTGGTGTTTTGTTCCACTCCTGTCGCCCTAGTTTTCTTCATACCGGTGTTATGTTCCTTGATTTTGCGTTCCTTACCCGGTTGGTTGTTATGGGAACCCCATGACAGTTCTCTTTGAATAAAACTCCTCCAGCAAGGCCCAACCTTGGTTTTAACATTTGCCACCTGAGACTTTTCCCTTGGGTTCCGCGGACTCAAGGGTCATCTTTATTTTAAACCCCCGGGCCAGTGCTCCTCTGAGTGTTGGTCCAACCTGTCAACTGTCGAGGGCCACCAGGGGCAACTCTGGGTTGGCCTAGCGGAAGTTTGGACAATACGGCATGCCCTAAGAACGAGATACGTGCGACTCCTATCGGGATTTGTCGGCACATCGGGCGGCTTTGTTGGTCTTGTTTTACCATTGTCAAAATGTCTTGTAACCGGGATTCCGAGACTGATCGGGTCTTTCCTGGAGAAGGAATATCCTTCGTTGACCGCGAGAGCTTGTGTTGGGCTAAGTTGGGACACCCCTGCAGGGTATAAATTTTCGAGAGTTGTGCCCACGGTTATGTGGCAGATGGGAATTTGTTAATATCCGGTTGTAGAGAACTTGATACTTAAATTAATTAAAATGAATCAACCGCGTGTGTAACCGTGATTGTCTCTTTTCGGCAGAGTCCGAGAAGAGAACATGGTCTTGTGTTATGCTTGAATGTAAGTAGTATTAGGATCACTTCTAGACTCTCGACCGTTCATTGCTTCTCTTCTCGCTCTCCTTTGCATATGTTAGCCACCATATATATGCTAGTGCTTGCTGTAGCTCCACCTCACTACCTTCTCCTACCCATAAGCTTAAATTGTTTTGATCTCGTGGGTGTGAGATTGCTGAGTCCTTCTGACTCACGGATACTTCCAAACAGTTGCAGGTGTCGAGGATACCAGCATAGGTGACGATACCGAACTCAAGTGGGAGTTCGACGAGGATTCGGGCTGTTAGTATGTTTCTTTTCCGGATGATCAGTAGTGGAGCCCAGTTGGGACGATCGGGGATCTAGCATTTGGGGTTGTCTTCCTTTATTTTGGTTCCGTAGTCAGACCTTTTGTACCTTGGTTGATGTATGGATTAATTATGTATTGTGTGAAGTGGCGATTGTAAGCCAAATCTTTATCCCTTTCTTATTCAGTACATGGGATGTTTGATTATTACCCCTCTTGTGACAAGCCTACCGTGCGGCTATGCCTCTAAGTCGTGCCCCGACACGTGGGAGATATAGTCACATTGTGGGTGTGACAGAAAGCAAGGTTACTCAAGGTAATGAGGTTTGCCCTATATTTAGTGCGTAGAAGTGAATGGTTTGCTAAAGAGCGCACGGGTCTATAGCTGAATGGAAAAGGCTCTGCAGAAGCTGAATTTCAGTTTGTAACTTCATATGACAGATTATTCGGAATTTACTGTATCAAGCCGCTATATGACTTCTCGGTGGCTCATCCTTTCGCAGAAATAATGCATGAAAAAGATTCTAAAAATATGAATTTGATTTGTCAGAATAGTTTTAACCTTGCAATCTTTGAATTTGGGCCTTGTAATTCTGCAATTTGAACCTTGAAATATTTATGGTATTTGTTATATAACATAATTGCATGTTTAATTTGGTTTTGCAATCATGTCATATTACAAGTACTTCCTCCGTTCCAAATTACACGTCACAGAAATGGATGTATCTCGAACTAAAATACATCTAGATACATCCATACTTGCGACAAGTAATTCGGAACGGAGGGAGTATATATGTTCTTCTTCTGTAGACAGAGTATAGATGTTGTGCAGACAGAGCATATCACATCGCACACAGACCATACTAGAAAACCCATCGGTGATGAATTGTATACCAGCAAGCGTTTGCCCACAACACACACGACTTATTAGCAGCAATTGTCTATGTTATTATTGGTCTTCGCACACATTTTTGATTACATACATGTTTGCCACACACATCTTGTTAAGTTGAACTATTTCTGTTGTCTAGGCTCATCGCAAACAGTTTATCCGAGTGAACTGTATGCCATATATCGCACACACATTCATCTTGCTGACCGTTTCTGTTGTGTTGCTAATCACAAACAGTTCATCCCAAGTGAACTGTATGCCATATATCGCACATGCTTTCATCTATCTGACCATTTCTGTTGTTATGCTCATCACAAACAGTTCATATGGATCGACCATATGCCACGTACCTCACACGCAACACTAATCTGAACCGTGTTTGATGTCTCCGTCATCGCAAACAGTTTCCTTGAAGGGTCTCTGATTGGACTGTCGCGTTTGGACCATCCTGCAGTAGTGAATCTCTTCAGTGATGCTCAATCACTTTGGCTTTGGTTGGGTTTTTCCTCACTTGGGTTTCTCTCAAATTCGTCAGAAGAATGGTTGCTCTCAAATGGCAAGTGTCAAGTTCTCTCTAGAGTAGCCAACCAACAAGTGGTTGTAGGGGGCGGCTATTTATAGACAGGGGCAACCCGACATGAAATGTCATAAATGCCCCTTCAAACATGACCATTGTCAGGACAAGGATCCACTCGACAGCTGGCACACGGCGCAACAACGGTCAGAAAATGAACTCTCAATTTCGTAGGGGCAATCAATTTCCTAGCGATAAGCAGATCGCAGCCGAAATCCCAACTTCTCAACTTGACCAAATTCGTCAGCGTTCAGATGAACTGTGTCACTGTCGGTAGCAAGTTCTTCAGCTGTTCCAGAGGTTTCCAAAGGCTTCAGTCGAAGCGGCAAATGTACGTATAGGTTTGAGCATCACATTGCAAATATGAAATATATATATATATATATATATATATATATATATATATGTATGTTTCACCTAGACCCCCTTTAACAGTACGGGGTTTCCTATGAGTCAAATAAGAAGAAACTACGAAAACAGAAGGCTTCAAGCTCCAAAGTCTTCACATCAATTTCTTCAAAACCCGTACCAATTTCTTCACTTGAAGAAATACATTTTTAGGGGTCGTCATCCGTCGGTTAAACCAAATCTTCACGGACTATAACTCCTGTGTATACTCACAAACACATCAGTCCATCAACCTATTTGTCTTCAATACTTCAAAACCACTAAGGGAGCACTTGATGCACGTACACAAGTGCCATCCGTATCGAGGGTTCTTCTGTGTTCATTTTCCTTCGTAGCCATAGTATTTGTCACCACTTCCCATCCAAAGATTCTAACTTTCTCGGGCACCCTCGCTTTCCAGATGAGGTCCCAAATGTTGCGGTCATTTGGGTTCCTAGAAGAACTGGAAGTGGTTTGACTTTGCTGGAGCCGTCTCTTAGCGGCCAACTTGTAGGTGCTCTTGATTGAAAAAACTCCATTGTTTTCATAGTGGCAAGCAATGCGGTCCTCCGCCTCCGAACCCAGGATATTGATCCGCATATCTCGTTGTCATCAAAAGGATATAAAATTTGTTTAATTAGATTTTTGTTCCACTCCTATCCATCAGGCATCACGAGTTGGTTGACCCAACGAAGGCGGGATCTCCTTATGAACCCGTGAATTTGGAATAAGTACCCTACTTTGCATCGCAAAAAAAGTTTTTTTTTAATATTTTGTTGTTATTTTTTGTAGCGGGGAGTATATATACATCTGTTTTAAGATTATTTTGTTGTTTTTTGTAGTGGGGATTGCATGGAGATTACCGAAAAAGGCTTTCGCCCCGCTTTATAGATAAAGCAAACCGCCAAGAGCACACATACAAGGACTAGTTCAGACCACACATACCCACGTCACACACAACAAGAGGTCCAAAGGTACTGCTGAGGGCACAGCTCAACAAGCCCAACACAACACACACAGAAGAACACACAAGGCGCAGCCGAGGCTGGGGCCACGGGACCATGGGGAACACAGACTACTAATCAGGCTCAGGAGGAGGCGGTGGCGGTGGCGACAGACGGACGGCCATCGAGCGAAGGTCGGCGATGAAGGCGGAGATGGCGTCCCGGTCGCGAGGGCGGCTAAGCGGCCGCCAAAGCTGCAAGTAATCAGACAATTGAAAAGAGCGTCAGTAGCCCGCCGAAGAGGAGTGCGCTGAATCACAAGTTTATTGCGAATCGTCCATAGGGTCCACGCGATAGCCCCAATCTCAAGCCACCTAATGTGGCGAGTAGGCAGAGGGGGGCCTCAAGATCGGCGAAGAGGTCAGGGAAGTTGGTGTGGCACCAATCTCCACCCACAGCCTCTCTAAAACAGCTCCAAACAAACTGAGCAGACATGCACGCAAAGAAGATGTGGTTCGAATCCTTGGGGGTACCACAGAGAGGGCAAAGTCCGGAGCCTGGGCCATTGCGATTGCGAACCTCGACCCCAGACGGGAGCCGCCCGCGGATCCATTGCCATATGAATATTCGAATCTTTAGGGGCAGACGAATGGACCACACCGCCTGGAGGGGGGGAGGCGGATGAGGGGGCAATGGCCAAGTAGAGGAACTTGGTGGAGAATTGGCCTGAGGGCTCAAGCCGCCACCTGACCTCATCTGGGCCTGGATCAACCGCCGGCTCATGGAGAGCGATGCAGTCAAGAAGCTCCTGCCAAGCGGTAGCTTACGGAGGCCCAAATGGCCTCCGGAACGCGAGGCACCCTAAGTCAATAAGGGCCCGTTCCACGGAGATTGTCGGGACGACGACGATGGAGAAGAGGTCGGGGAAGCGAGCCGCAAAGGGGGTGTCGCCCGCCCAGCGGTCAAACCAGAACATGGTCGCTGAACCCGATCCGACCGATATGGACGTCGCAATGCGGAGGACATGAAAAAGTTGGCTGACTGATCACTACTAGGGAAAAGCCTAGCAGCAGCGCGGGTTTTAGGCCTATCTGCAGCGCGGGTACCCGCGCTACCAATAAGGCGCTACAACTAATAGTTAGTAATAGCGTGGGTTGAACCCGCACTACTACTAACAAAGTTAGTAGTAGCGTGTGCCACCCACGCTACTGCTATTCAGTACCCGCGCCACTACTAACAAAATAGTAGCAGCGTGTCCATACTACCAACGCTACTAGTATTCTAAATACTAGTAGCGCGCAGTATTTTCCCACGCCACTACTAACTAATTTATAATTAAAAAAATAAAATCCACCAATTCCATTTTATGCATACAGTTCCCAGTAAACACAACAATAGTGAGCACTGTTGGGCTCCTATTTCATGGTTAACCGGAAACCGAAGGAAATAAATCAGCCAAAAAACCTCATTATGCATTGCAACTCACAAATGACCACTTCAAAGAACATGCAAGTATCTATGTCATTAACAATTGCAAACATAAGTTTCTTTTTACTACAGTTGTTGTATGTACTATCACACAGTTCCTCATTCTGTTCTGAGTCAATAATAAGAAAAATGAAAAGAAAAGATAGAGATAATCTGCCGCAATTGCACTTCGGTGTCATGGATTCAGTCTGCCGCTTCAACATCTCATTATCCGGCAGCACTCTGTCGCTATCTTCTACCTATGAATAAAAACAGACCTTGTCAGAGAAGCAAATGTGAAACCTTATTACAACATGTATGCTAAGTCGCTAACCCATAGAGACAGCTAGAACAAATGTGGAAACTTTCCATGTTGCCGAGTAAGTATATTAACTAGACAAAGTTAGATGACAGTGAAGCTTAAAGCTGCAGTAAGAAATATTAGATATACACATTTTGAAAATCAACCTCAGAAGTGGATACTCTAATAGACCTGCAAGAGCAGATATGGTAGTAACCAAAATCCTATAAAGATTCGAGGTTAAAGATTATAAATCCAATTTGTCATTAGCATAAAAATATTAGTTCCATGAAGAAGTTTGTCAAGAGATATTTTCTAGTGTTTCTAAGACAGTGACTGAAACATAATGAAAGAAAACACGTTTCTGCATTTTAATTAGGGGGAGCTTTAGTTCTAAAATACTGGAACTGTGATTGAATGATCATATATACTATTAGAAAAGCAGACCAAAATCCCCGCAGAACAAAACAAACCAAAAAAATTAACTTCCTACTTATAGTGGCAAGAAAATCTTATATGAATGTGTTATAATAAATAATGCTAACCATGAAGTCTTCTTACATATAA
The DNA here is from genome assembly GCF_002162155.2 of Triticum dicoccoides. Taxonomy (NCBI): domain Eukaryota; kingdom Viridiplantae; phylum Streptophyta; class Magnoliopsida; order Poales; family Poaceae; genus Triticum; species Triticum dicoccoides. The sequence continues at coordinate 268,073,736 of NC_041382.1, read as the reverse complement.
CAAAGGAGTGACGAAACCAAAAAAACATGTAATTCAAGTACGACATGCAGTTAGTTAATTATTTGCATGTCAACAGTTCTAACATCTAGCTACAGATCTTTCAAAGTAAAGATTGTGAACTCTATTAGACATGATTATATCAATTAGACCAAATAGAAAATAATTCAATATGTTGTATATCCATTAAAAGAAGTTCAATCTATCTTCTGATTATTAGTGTTTCAGTTAGGTGATTAGTCCTTCTACGGCCGCCGGTTAATAGGTGAGCCATGACTTTTTACAGTAAAAAATGCAAAGGAAATAACAAGTTAGTATTTTTTCCAAATCTAATTATATGGCCACGTTGATCACACCTTACTAGTGCAGAATGGTTGCCTTTTAAACTACAGAACACAAAGAATCATCATTAGCCGTCAATGCAAATCAGCTTCTCTCCATAGAGAAGAGAAGACTTCTTGGTCTCTTGGATGCATGAAGCACACCGTATATGCTAATCTAATCAGAGCATTTTCTTTTTCAATTTAATCGCGCAATGCCAACATCCCCACCCATAGATGTTTTGTTTGTGTACGAATAGTACAATGTTTTCTTTTCAATTTAATGAGCAAAGTTTAAGGTCCATAGGCTCCTTTGTATCCTGTGGAACACAGAATTCTACATTGATTGAACAAATTGACATTTCAACATTCCTAGAGGCATTGTTGCAAACACCTTGCGAGCGAGCTCAGAGCGTGCACCTGCTACATAGACTAGACTAATCTAATCGCACGCCGTCCTACTAGTAGCAGTTCATCAGAAGGATCCTACTAGTTCATCTACTAAACTTACATAAACTAAATCTTACTAGCTCAATCAGAATACTATGGTTTCTACAAAACTGTAATTTTGAGTATTGTGAGGTGTTTGCCTAAACCAACAAAACTGTACTTTTGTAGCACTCATTTTCTCATACAATCATTCGAAATTCAGAAGTAGAAATAGAAGCTTATGCAGTTGCCGATCAACTGTAGCTAATGGACTATAGAATTCACTGCTCCTCACTTGTGATAAATTAGGCTAAAAAATTGCATGTTCAATTTTGCATCAACTGAACTTAAGAGAACGGAGAAACCGGACCTTGGGATGTAGCTCTTGGCGACGTATCTCCCGACACCAGGGTTTATCCGCACAATCCTCCGGATTGAGTCATCGGTGTCATTAGCATATCCCACCCACCAACCTACCTGAAAATGAAATTGGCTAGAGTCAAACCCAACAACACGTGCTGCAGGATGGCATCAAAAGCCCACTTGATGGATTATCTAGTGTTTACAACTTTGGCCATATCTGGAACAGACATGTGTGTATTCTTTTGCATATATAAAGGATCAAACAATAGAGGAATTATCACTAGCCATGGTTTGTTATTACTTATATTAGGACCATCACCTTACTTATATTACACCTCATGGATAGTTGTTCAGCAAACAGAGACCACACTTTACATGATGATGTCCCCTTTTTGCTGAGCTTTTACAAAAATAGGTATTCACATTTGACATAATTTCTCATCTTCAGATGCCAATCCCTTTTGCTGGATGTTTATTATATATACAAAACAGCACAACGGTACACACGCAACTGGGACGATCATGTTTAGGTACAAATATAGTTTGCTGGGTATTAAGGAGCACCATGGACTAGAATTCCTAACTGATGATTCACAAAATCAAGACCAACATGAAGCTAATTGAGCACTTGGACTGGAACAATGCACTCACACATGGGCGAAAGCTAACGAGGCAAGACCTTACGGCAAGATGTATGTCCAGAACTGCTTGTCCTTCATGTAGCGTGGGCATAGATCATAGCGGACCTTAGCGAGTTCCTGCAGGGATCACAAATTACAGTTTGAGACCTGAGAGCCATCTCTGTCTTGGGTGAAGCGGAGGACGAGATCCGCGGGAGACCTACCTTGGCTCTGGCGAGCACGAGGACGGCGTGCCGCTGCTGCCAGTCCGAGAGCTCGGTCGCCGACTTCGCGGATCCTCCTGCGACAAAGCATAGCACCGTCAGTAATCAAGAGGGAACTAGCAGGGGAGCGGAAATGAGAAGGAAGGAAGGAGGGGATGCCTTGGTGGAGCTGGTGGGGAAGGTGTTGGGGAACGTAGTAATTTCAAAAAAATTCCTACGCACATGCAAGATCATGGTGATGATATAGCAACGAGGGGAGAGTGTTGTCTACGTACCCTCGTAGACCGAAGCGGAAGCGTTGACGCAACGTAGAGGAAGTAGTCATACGTCCTCCGGTTCAACCGATCCAAGTACCGTTACTCCGGCACCTCCGAGTTCTTGACACGCGTACAGCTCGATGACGCACCCTCGATCTCCGATCCAGCAGAGGCGCCGAGGGGGAGTTCCGTCAGCACGACAGCGTGGTGACGATCTTGATGTTCTCCTGTTGCAGGGCTTCGCCTAAGCACCGCTACAATATGACCGAGGTGTAATATCGTGGAGGGGGGCACCGCACACGGCTAAGGAACGATCAATGATAAACTTGTGTGTTCTAGGGTGCCCCCCTACCCCCGTATATAAAGGAGGGAGGGAGGAGGTGGCCGGCCCTAGGGGGGCGCGCCATGAGGAGGGGGAAACCTACTCCAAGTAGGTTTCCCTCTCTTTTCCTTATCTTATTTGGAGGGGGAAGGAAAGAGTACTAGTATTAGGAAGTAGTACTAGTAGTAGTAATAGGAAGAGGGGGAAGGAGAAAGGAAAGGGGGGGCCGGCCCCCCTCCCCGATTCGGATTGGGCTTGGGGGGGCGCGCCCCCCTCCCTTGCTCCTTCTCTCTTCTTCCTACATGGGCCCAATAAGGCCCATATACCTCCCGGGGGGTTCCGGTAACCTCCCGGGGCTCCAAACTTCTCCGGAACCTTTCCGGTGTCCAAATATATCCGTCCAATATATCAATCTTTATGTCTCGGCCATTTCGAGACTTCTCGTCATGTCCGCAATCATATCCGGGACTCCGAACAACCTTCGGTACATCAAAATACATAAACTCATAATATAACTGTCATCGAAACCTTAAGCGTGCGGACCCTACGGTTCGAGAACGATGTAGACATGACTGAGACACATCTCTGGTCAATAACCAATAGCGGGACCTGTATGCCCATATTGGTTCCTACATATTCTACGAAGATCTTTATCGGTCAAACCGCATAACAACATACGTTGTTCCCTTTGTCATCGGTATGTTACTTGTCCGAGATTCGATCGTCGGTATCCAATACCTAGTTCAATCTCGTTATCGACAAGTCTCTTTACTCGTTCTGTAATACTTCATCTTATAACTAACTCATTAGTTACATGCTTGCAAGGCTTAGGTGATAAGCATTGCCGAGAGGGCCCAGAGATACCTCTCCGACAATCGGAGTGATAAAACCTAATCTCGAATTATGCTAACTCAACATGTACCTTCGGAGACACCTGTAGTACTCCTTTATAATCACCCAGTTACGTTGTGACGTTTGGTAGTACCCAAAGTGTTCCTCCGGTAAACGGGAGTTACACAATTCTCATAGTTACAGGAACATGTATAAGTCATGAAGGAAGCAATAGCAGAATACTAAACGATCAAGTGCTAAGCTAATGGGATGGGCCATGTCAATCACCTCATTCTCCTAATGATGTGATCCCATTAATCAAATGACAACACATGTCAATGGTTAGGAAACATAACCATCTTTGATTAATGAGCTAGTCAAGTAGAGGCATACTAGTGACTATATGTTTGTCTATGTATTCACACATGTATCATGTTTCCGGTTAATACAATTCTAGCATGAATAATAAACATTTATCATGAAATGAGGAAATAAATAATAACTTTATTATTGCCTCTAGGGCATATTTCCTTCAGTCTCCCACTTGCACTAGAGTCAATAATCTAGATTACATAGTAATGATTCTAACACCCATGGAGTCTTGGTGCTGATCATGTTTTGCTCGTGAGAGAGGCTTAGTCAACGGGTCTGCAACATTCAGATCCGTATGTATCTTGCAAATCTCTATGTCTCCCACTTGGACTTGATCCCGAATGGAATTGAAGCGTCTCTTGATGTGCTTGGTCCTCTTGTGAAATCTGGATTCCTTTGCCAAGGCAATTGCACCAGTATTGTCATAGAAGATCTTCATTGGTCCCGATGCACTAGGTATGACACCTAGATCGGAAATGAACTCCTTCATCCAGACTCCTTCATTTGCTGCTTCAGAAGCAGCTATGTACTCCGCTTCACATGTAGATCCCGCCATGACGCTTTGCTTAGAACTGCACCAACTTACAGCTCCACCATTTAATAAAAACACGTATCCGGTCTGCGATTTAGAATCGTCCGGATCAGTGTCAAAGCTTGCATCGACGTAACCATTTACGACTAGCTCTTTGTCACCTCCATATACGAGAAACATATCCTTAGTCCTTTTCAGGTATTTCAGGATGTTCTTGACCGCTGTCCAGTGATCCACTCCTGGATTACTTTGGTACCTACCTGCCAAGCTTATTGCTAAGCATACGTCAGGTCTGGTACACGGCATTGCATACATGATAGAGCCTATGGCTGAAGCATAGGGAACATCTTTCATTTTCTCTCTATCTTCTGCTGTGGTCGGGCATTGAGTTTGACTCAACTTTACACCTTGTAGCACAGGCAAGAATCCTTTCTTTGCCTGATCCATTTTGAACTTTTTCAAAAAATTTGTCAAGGTATGTACTTTGTGAAAGTCCTATTAAGCGTCTTGATCTATCTCTATAGATCTTGATGCCCAATATGTAAGCAGCTTCACCGAGGTCTTTCATAGAAAAACTTTTATTCAAGTATCCCTTTATGCTATCCAGAAATTCTATATCATTTCCAATTAATAATATGTCATCAACATATAAAACTAGAAATGCTACAGAGCTCCCACTCAGTTTCTTGTAAATACAGGCTTCTCCAAAAGTCTGTATAAAACCATATGCTTTGATCACACTATCAAAACGTTTATTCCAACTCCGAGATGCTTGCACCAGTCCATAAATGGAACGTTGGAGCTTGCACACTTTGTCAGCACTTTTTGGATCAACAAAACCTTCAGGTTGCATCATATACAACTCTTCTTCTAGAAATCCATTCAAGAATGCAGTCTTGACATCCATTTGCCAAATTTCATAATCATGAAATGCAGCAATAGCCAACATGATTCGGACAGACTTAAGCATCGCTACGGGTGAGAAAGTCTCATCGTAGTCAACCCCTTGAACTTGTCGAAAACCTTTTGCAACAAGTCGAGCTTTGTAGACAGTAACATTACCATCAGCGTCAGTCTTCTTCTTAAAGATCCATTTATTCTCAATGGCTTGCCGATCATCGGGCAAGTCAACCAAAGTCCATACTTTGTTTTCATACATGGATCCTATCTCAGATTTCATGGCCTCTAGCCATTTTGCGGAATCTGGGCTCATCACCGCTTCCTCATAGTTCGTAGGTTCATCATGGTCTAGTAACATGACTTCCAGAATAGGATTTCCGTACCACTCTGGTGCGGATCTTACTCTGGTAGACCTACGAGGTTCAGTAAAAACTTGATCTGAAGTTTCATGATCAATATCATTAGCTTCCTCACTAATTGGTGTAGTTGTCACAGGAACCGGTTCTTGTGATGAACTAGTTTCCAATAAGGGAGTAGATATAGTTATCTCATCAAGTTCTACTTTCCTCCCACTCACTTCTTTCGAGAGAAACTCCTTCTCTAGAAAGGATCCGATTTTAGCAACGAAAATCTTGCCTTCAGATCTGTGATAGAAGGTGTACCCAATTGTCTCCTTTGGGTATCCTATGAAGACACATTTCTCCGATTTGGGTTCGAGCTTATCTGGTTGAAGTTTCTTCACATAAGCATCGCAGCCCCAAACTTTGAGAAACGACAACTTTGGTTTCTTGCCAAACCATAGTTCATAAGGCGTCGTCTCAACGGATTTTGATGGTGCCCTATTTAACGTGAATGCGGCCGTCTCTAAAGCATAACCCCAAAACGATAGCGGTAAATCGGTAAGAGACATCATAGATCGCACCATATCAAGTAAAGTACGATTACGACGTTCGGACACACCATTTCGCTGTGGCATTCCAGGTGGCGTGAGTTGCGAAACTATTCCACATTGTTTCAAATGTAAACCAAACTCGTAACTCAAATATTCTCCTCCACGATCAGATCGTAGAAACTTTATTTTCTTGTTACGATGATTTTCTACTTCACTCTGAAATTCTTTGAACTTTTCAAATGTTTCAGACTTGTGCTTCATCAAGTAGATATACCCATATCTGCTCAAATCATCTGTGAAGGTGAGGAAATAACGATATCCGCCACGAGCCTCAACATTCATCGGACCACATACATCTGTATATATGATTTCCAACAAATCTGTTGCTCTCTCCATAGATCCGGAGAACGGTGTTTTGGTCATCTTGCCCATGAGGCACGGTTCGCAAGTACCAAGTGATTCATAATCAAGTGATTCCAGAAGTCCATCAGTATGGAGTTTCTTCATGCGTTTTACACCGATATGACCTAAACGGCAGTGCCACAAATATGTTGCACTATCATTATCAACTCTGCATCTTTTGGCTTCAACATTATGAATATGTGTATCACTACTATCGAGATTTAATAAAAATAGACCACTCTTCAAGGGTGCATGACCATAAAAGATATTACTCATATAAATAGAACAACCATTATTCTCTGATTTAAATGAATAACCGTCTCGCATCAAACAAGATCCAGATATAATGTTCATGCTCAACGCAGGCACCAAATAACAATTATTCAGGTCTAAAACTAATCCCGATGGTAGATGTAGAGGTAGCGTGCCGACCGTGATCACATCGACTTTGGAACCATTTCCCACGCGCATCGTCACCTTGTTCTTAGCTAATCTCCGGTTAATCCGTAGTCCCTGTTTCGAGTTGCAAATGTTAGCAACAGAACCAGTATCAAATACCCAGGTGCAACTGCGAGCATTAGTAAGGTACACATCAATAACATGTATATCACATATACCTTTGTTCACTTTGCCATCCTTCTTATCCGCCAAATACTTGGGGCAGTTCCGCTTCCAGTGTCCAGTCTGCTTGCAGTAGAAGCACTCAGTTTCAGGCTTAGGTCCAGACTTGGGTTTCTTCACTTGAGCAGCAACTTGTTTGCCGTTCCTTTTGAAGTTCCCCTTCTTCTTCCCTTTGCCCCTTTTCTTGAAACCAGTGGTCTTGTTGACCATCAACACTTGATGCTCCTTTTTGATTTCTACCTCCGCGGCTTTCAGCATCGCGAAGAGCTCGGGAATAGTCTTGTTCATCCCTTGCATATTATAGTTCATCACAAAGCTCTTGTAGCTTGGTGGCAGTGATTGGAGAATTCTGTCAATGATGCTATCATCCGGAAGATTAACTCCCAGTTGAATCAAGTGATTATTATACCCAGACATTTTGAGTATATGCTCACTGACAGAACTATTCTCCTCCATCTTGCAGCTGTAGAACTTATTGAAGACTTCATATCTCTCAATCCGGGCATTTGCTTGAAATATGAACTTCAACTCCTGGAACATCTCATATGCCCCATGACGTTCAAAACGTCGTTGAAGACCCGGTTCTAAGCCGTAAAGCATGGCACACTGAACTATAGAGTAGTCATCAGCTTTGCTCTGCCAGACGTTCTTAACGTCGTCAGTTGCATCAGCAGCAGGCCTGGCACCCAGCGGTGCTTCCAGGACGTAACTCTTCTGTGCAGCAATGAGGATAATCCTCAGGTTACGGACCCAGTCCGTGTAATTGCTACCATCATCTTTCAACTTTGTTTTCTCAAGGAACGCATTAAAATTCAACGGAACAATAGCACGAGCCATCTATCTACATACAAACATAGACAAGCAAAATACTATCAGGTACTAAGTTCATGATAAATTTAAGTTCAATTAATCATATTACTAAAGAACTCCCACTTAGACAGACATCTCTCTAGTCATCTAAGTGATTACGTGATCCAAATCAACTAAACCATGTCCGATCATCACGTGAGATGGAGTAGTTTCAATGGTGAACATCTCTATGTTGATCATATCTACTATATGATTCACGCTCTACCTTTCGGTCCCCGTGTTCCGAGGCCATATCTGTATATGCTAGGCTCGTCAAGTATAACCTGAGTATTCCGCGTGTGCAACTGTTTTGCACCCGTTGTATTTGAACGTAGAGCCTATCACACCCGATCATCACGTGGTGTCTCAGCACGAAGAACTTTTGCAACGGTGCATACTCAGGGAGAACACTTCTTGATAATTAGTGAGAGATCATCTTAAAATGCTACCGTCAAACAAAGCAAGATAAGATGCAAAAAGGATAAACATCACATGCAATCAATATAAGTGATATGATATGGCCATCATCATCTTGTGCTTGTGATCTCCATCTTCGAAGCACCGTCGTGATCACCATCGTCACCGGTGCGACACCTTGATCTCCATCGTAGCATCGTTGTCGTTACACCATCTATTGCTTCTACGACTATCGCTACCGCTTAGAGATAAAGTAAAGCAATTACAGGGCGTTTGCATTTCATACAATAAAGCGACAACCATATGGCTCCTGCCAGTTGCCGATAACTTCGGTTACAAAACATGATCATCTCATACAATAAAATATAGCATCATGTCTTGGCCATATCACATCACAACATGCCCTGCAAAAACAAGTTAGACGTCCTCTACTTTGTTGTTGCAAATTTTACGTGGCTGCTACGGGCTTAAGCAAGAACCAATCTCACCTACGCATCAAAACCACAACGATAGTTTGTCAAATAGACTCCGTTTTAACCTTCACAAGGACCGGGCGTAGCCACACTCGGTTCAACTAAAGTGAGAGAGACAGACACCCGCCAGCCACCTTTAAGCACGAGTGCTCGTAACGGTGAAACCAGTCTCGCGTAAGCGTACGCGTAATGTCGGTCCGGGCCGCTTCATCTCACAATACCGCTGAACCAAAGTATGGCATGCTGGTAGGCAGTATGACTTATATCGTCCACAACTCACTTGTGTTCTACTCGTGCATATAACATCAACGCATAAAACCTAGGCTCGGATGCCACTGTTGGGGAACGTAGTAATTTCAAAAAAATTCCTACGCACATGCAAGATCATGGTGATGATATAGCAACGAGGGGAGAGTGTTGTCTACGTACCCTCGTAGACCGAAGCGGAAGCGTTGACGCAACGTAGAGGAAGTAGTCGTACGTCCTCCGGTTCAACCGATCCAAGTACCGTTACTCCGGCACCTCCGAGTTCTTGACACGCGTACAGCTCGATGACGCACCCTCGATCTCCGATCCAGCAGAGGCGCCGAGGGGGAGTTCCGTCAGCACGACGGCGTGGTGACGATCTTGATGTTCTCCTGTTGCAGGGCTTCGCCTAAGCACCGCTACAATATGACCGAGGTGTAATATCGTGGAGGGGGGCACCGCACACGGCTAAGGAACGATCAATGATCAACTTGTGTGTTCTAGGGTGCCCCCCTACCCCCGTATATAAAGGAGGGAGGGAGGAGGTGGCCGGCCCTAGGGGGGGCGCGCCATGAGGAGGGGGAAACCTACTCCAAGTATGTTTCCCTCTCTTTTCCTTATCTTATTTGGAGGGGGAAGGAAAGAGTACTAGTATTAGGAAGTAGTACTAGTAGTAGTAATAGGAAGAGGGGGGAGGAGAAAGGAAAGGGGGGGCCGGCCCCCCTCCCCAATTCAGATTGGGCTTGGGGGGGCGCGCCCCCCTCCCTTGCTCCTTCTCTCTTCTTCCTACATGGGCCCAATAAGGCCCATATACCTCCTGGGGGGTTCCGGTAACCTCCCGGGGCTCCAAACTTCTCCGGAACCTTTCCGGTGTCCAAATATATCCGTCCAATATATCAATCTTTATGTCTCGACCATTTCGAGACTCCTCGTCATGTCCGCAATCATATCCGGGACTCCGAACAACCCTCGGTACATCAAAATACATAAACTCATAATATAACTGTCATCGAAAGCTTAAGCGTGCGGACCCTATGGTTCGAGAACGATGTAGACATGACTGAGACACGTCTCTAGTCAATAACCAATAGTGGGACCTGGATGCCCATATTGGTTCCTACATATTCTACGAAGATCTTTATCGGTCAAACCGCATAACAACATACGTTGTTCCCTTTGTCATCGGTATGTTACTTGTCCGAGATTCGATCGTCGGTATCCAATACCTAGTTCAATCTCGTTATCGACAAGTCTCTTTACTCGTTCCGTAATACTTCATCTTATAACTAACTCATTAGTTACATGCTTGCAAGGCTTAGGTGATGAGCATTGCCGAGAGGGCCCAGAGATACCTCTCCGACAATCGGAGTGACAAAACCTAATCTCGAATTATGCTAACTCAACATGTACCTTCGGAGACACCTATAGTACTCCTTTATAATCACCCAGTTACGTTGTGACGTTTGGTAGTACCCAAAGTGTTCCTCCGGTAAACGGGAGTTACACAATTCTCATAGTTACAGGAACATGTATAAGTCATGAAGGAAGCTAGCAGAATACTAAACGATCAAGTGCTAAGCTAACGGGATGGGTCATGTCAATCACCTCATTCTCCTAATGATGTGATCCCATTAATCAAATGACAACACATGTCAATGGTTAGGAAACATAACCATCTTTGATTAATGAGCTAGTCAAGTAGAGGCATACTAGTGACTATATGTTTGTCTATGTATTCACACATGTATCATGTTTCCGGTTAATACAATTCTAGCATGGATAATAAACATTTATCATGAAATGAGGAAATAAATAATAAATTTATTATTGCCTCTAGGGCATATTTCCTTCAGAAGGACTTGAAGGCGTCGGGGGAGAGTGTCCGGAGGAAGTCGAGGAGCTGCGGCGTGACGCCGAGCTCCTCCGCGTCCTCCTCCTTCCCCTCCGCGGTGGAGGGTTTGCTTGGGCCGGTTCCGCCGCTGCCGCTGCCGCCGGCTTGGTGGCGGAACGGCCATGGGAACGAGGAGAAGGCCATCGGCGGGTAGGTGGGCTGGGACGGGATGCGGGGCGACGGTGATATGATGGATACGAGATTCGTCGGCGAGCTTGATAGAGGCAAAGGTGTCCTGATGTTTCGATGATATGGTGGCTATCATTTTCTGTGGGAGTCGACCTTGACGATCCGACTACGAACGTGCGAGACGTCGCGCCTTAGCAATTGCTAAACCAACTTCCGAGGGTTATTGACCACGCCGGAGCACGATCAACCTGACCACGAGGGTCTGTTTCCTGCGAGCAAACAAAGAACAAGCAAGAAACTGAGATTGCAATCTAGATATTGCGAATATAAGATGAAAGCTTTATTGATCAAGGTGGGGTTCTGTGACGTCTTGGTCTGGTCGTTGGACACAAACGAAGTACGCGAAGTTGCAGCTATGGCGAACTTTTAATCTAAACAAAACCCAAAGCCTAAACGATGCCCTAAAGGCTGTATATATGGAGGAGAGAGGGGGAATTTCGTGGCCCTTGGTGGAGGGGTCCGAAACCAACCCTAACTCTTGTTTCCCCACACATACGGACTCTAAAAACAGCCTATACTTAAGTACTTCGAAAATACATGGGCCTGGCCCAATAATAAGGTGACGCAGCACCTAAAATAGCCTCTGGACGAAATTTATGAAGTGGCATCTTGTATATTTCGTCCCATGCTTCATGCACTCATTATGGTGGCTTCAGAGTCCTGGAATCATCACTTGTAACTCCGTTCTTGTTCCCCTTGCGCATGCCATCATCTCCATGCTTGAACTTGCTCCAAGGTTCATCTTTCTTGTCCAAGCTAGGCCCTTCATTTGTAAGCAAAACAAATGTATCCAATTTAGGCAGCATCATATTCTCATGAACATTAGAATCGTTACCAAGAAACGAAAGTACCTGATAATTCAATTGGCGTGCGCGAGCTCTAGTAATCGGTCCAGTGTGTATAGCAGCAGGGGCTGTGGGTGTAATAATGGTATTGATGTCCTCATCAGAGCTCGCTGGACTGGGGGGGAGGGGAGGGCAGCGGCGCGAGACGGGGAGCGGCGGCCACGCGGCCGCCGGCGTGGCGCACGCAGCGGGGGATGGAGGCGGAGGGGATCTGGATCGGGCGTTGGTGGATTTTTTTTAGACAGACATGGGTTGAGTGGTGTGGGACGGTTGCGGGTGGGAGTGTATCCAGCGGGGGTGGGTGGCGTGGGAGACTAGTAGTAGCGCGGGTGTCTGACCTGCGCTATGGCTATCCACGTAGTAGTAGCGTAGGTTTTACAACCCGCGCTACTACTACGGTTGGTCCTGGGAGGCACGGTGAAAATAACTTAGTAGTAGCGAGGGGTAAAAACCCACACTACTACTATCAGGTTATTAGTAGCGCGGTTTTTTCAAGCTCGCTACTGCTAATTAGTAGTAGCATTTGTTTTTAAACCGCGCTGCTGCTAAGATTTTGTGTATAAGGTTTTCCCTAGTAGTGGATTGTCAGAACTGGGACCCACCAGATCGTTGACAGAAAGCCAAAGGTTGGCCACGTAGGTACTTATTCCTAATGATGTCCAACCATAACCCGACGTGACCCTGCGAGATGCGTCATAACCATCGGGAAAGAAGGACGATATTCATGCATTTCGAGCACATGATACCGAGGCCACCTTGCTCTCGGGGCTTGCAAATGTCGGGCCAACTAACCGGGCAAATGCACGAAGATTATACGAGACGTGTGGATTGTACTGAGAAGCCTAATGACCTATTTCATCTTTTCAGATGCATTGGGAAGACCAACAAGTTGCATACATCCATGCACCTTAGAAAATTGGAACACGCGCATGGAAAAATAAACAACGGAATTAAGAAATCATATGGGCATCAATGTTGACAGAGCTTATCCCGAAGACTGAAAAATAGCATATGGAACAAATGATGTAAACGATAATTGTAAGCGAGAGATATTCTCATGCCAATTAATCCATGGGCATGGCGTGCGCCGTCGATTGCGGAAGGGTTTCATATGGATATATTCATTGTACGTTGTGATGCTGGAGTATATGTACTTGTGCTTCATTAGTGAGCTCGGCTTTTTATGATGTCGAGGCTCATTTCACTGGGGTCGGTCGCTTGGATCTCGCACTGGATGCCGTCCATCTCCCTCCTGAACCTGTCCTTGGAGCTCGCATAAAGCATCTTGCTCCTTGTTCTTGCCGTGTCAGGAGACCTATATTATTGAAGTAAGGAAACACTCCATCATTTTAAGTGAAGACATCTATGTCTGTCCATAAATGTTATGCATATGGGGAAATTAATTAATACTCCCCCATCCCATAATACAATGTGATATTATACGAAAATATCAAATGAAGACCGAGCTTCATGTAGGCCTTAATTTGAAAACTTTAAAAGTCAAAAATTTCAGTTTCTGAAAATTCCAGAGAAAATACACATATAACTAGAAATTTACATGCGTGTAAATTTTCGGGATGAAATACGTTAAAATGAGAGCTATAAAAAATAAACAAATATGAGGCTTTTTAGCATATGTATTGTTTCATGCTTACAGTCCTTGAGTTTTTTTGTGTGGCTCGCAATTCAAGATATTTCATCCTGAAATTTTACACGCACATTACATCGTTGTATACATGTGTATTTTTTTTTGAAATATTTAGAAACTGGAAAGTTTAAATTTTGAAATTTTCAATATTAAGGGGCTTTATGGAGTCGGTCTCCAAATTGTCCCACTCTTATTATAATTGATATATGAGTAAAATGGTACTGAAACTAGTTATCCATAAGGTATATGGATGTATATATTCGAGTATCCAGAAGTAATCCAGTCAATTATGATTATTATAGTGCACCACAATGTCATAAGCTGTAGGAGGATCAAAACAGTGCTTCCAAAGGTGTCGAATGAACACACACCACAAATCTATAACTTTTCGACCAAAATCAGGCAAAACCATTTCTCAGTTGGTGCCAACGAACCTTCAATCAACATTCACATATAACCCTATATTTTTTTTCTCAAAACTATAAATTTTAAAAGGCATTTATGTGCGTGCTCAAACTACCGTTACCAGAGTATTCTGGAATGTGTAATAGTATCTCTAGCAGCCCTTCCTCTCCCCCACCACACCCCAAATATGACTAGTATATCTATCTATATAACTTTTTTTCGATAAGGAGGAATACCTCCAGCCTCTGCATCGACCCAGGGCCAGCCCTGAGGGGGGGCAGGGGGCGGCCGCCCCGGGCCCCCGAGATCTAGGGGCCCCCTCCTAGGTGTAGTGTACGTGTAAAGGTAAGTAGCCCATTGGGCCATAGCTTCACGTAGAAAAAAAGGAAGCAGCCCAGGTCCAGAAAGGAAGGGATGGCAGTACGCAAGTAAATCAGTGTACGATTGTGAGGAAACAAATCAGTCGTAACACACGTAAATCACGTCCTTCCGTTCTGTTTATTCCATACTACCGTGAGACAATCTCCCTCCAAAATAAAAACAATCGTGTGACGTGATTTATTCTGTAATTTCCTATATTCTCTGTTCTCCGCAGGCTCCAAACCCTAGTTCCCAAGTCGTGGAGCCTATTGAAAATAAGCATTGGAGGGCTGATTGGTATCGATGCGCTGTACACGATGACGACGCAGCATGAACATCGCCTAGCCCTGAAAATTGGCAGTGCCGGAGTGGGGCGCACATGTACATCGCCGAGTGTGTGCCACCAAAAATTCACATCACAACATCGCCGAGCGTCCAATGATTGATGCCGATCTAATCAATTTGAGGTACTGTATGTCATATTACTATTCCCTACTCCCCGCAAAGAAAAATTCACTATTCCCTACAATTTCAAGTAAACCTTTATGCTTTGAGGAAGAAACAATTTGATAAAAGTAGTTGCCAAAATAAAATTCTTGAAGCTGAGAAGGACTTTCATGTTAAATATTTGTTTGCTTTGCTTGATATGAACCACTTCACTGAACTAAAGGATTTAAGGAAGCCACGGTGTTTAAAGATTTATTCGGATTACTGTGCATGTGATTGTTCCATCTTAGATAAAAAAAGCTTTTAAATTTTGAAATTATTATTGAACCATTTGGAATAAACAATGCATGAAAGAGCTTAAATGGTTAGACAACATTATGCATCAAGAAGTGGATGACATTGACTTCGACATCGACACAATCATAAGTCACTTTACATTGAAGAATCTTACAAGAAAATTTGAAGATAATATGCATTTGATGTTTATATTAAGGGCCCCAAATTTTATGTTCGCCCCGGGCCCCCAAAATCTTAGGACCGGCCCTGCATCGACCGATGCACACAACCATTATATTATATTATTCCACATAGCCAAACCGACCAAATACATCGATCAAACCAAAGCCACCATCCTGATCACTAGTCCCGCCATTCCTAGAAGACTGATGGCGTGCCCTGACCGCGTATCAATACATAACATCTATTCTAATGGCCTCATGAAGTTGCTCGCTAGCAAGCCTAGAGCACCAACCGGTCTAACTAGACCCTCTGCGCTCACCGGATGCGCATGTTCTAGGATCAGCTGTCCCATCTTTAGTAGTGATCAATTCATTCATCTCGCTAGGCCATACTAATGTCGATGTCACCACGACGCCAGACAGTGCCACCATCCTGCATGCGTCCATCCACATGCCCCCACCACTGAAACTCTATTGCGTCATGCCGCCGAGACCAGTCGTCGATGATGCGGTAGAAACCACGCTGCTCCGCCACATGTGCACTCTAGTCGGCACCTGCTCCAAAATGATGCCTCCAGCATGGAGAGCGGCGCGAGACGTCGCCATTGTCCGATCCGGGAACGGATCTAGGGTTTCCTCGTAGCAGGCCGAAAGAAGAGACACGACATGCTATGACGATGCCTTCAATAAGATAACAACGCTACGAGACGCCTCCATTACCATAGTCGAGGCTTGGTCTTCACCGATTATCTTGTCACAGATCCGAGGACAGATCCGCCACCACCTCCTGGTCGGCCGCCACCACCACGCAAGTGCACAACATGGGTGACCGCCGCCTCTACACCGCAATCCTGGCCGAACTTGACCAGGAAGCCCGACCTAGGGCCATAGAACGGGGAAGGGATCCCCAGATCCAGGCAACTAAGCCAAGGCCTCCGAGCTAGGACAACGCACAGGCCGCAACCGGCGTCACGCATCACGATCCGGAGCATCGCCAGGCCCATCCGGCAGCGGTGGCCGTTGCCGCCCGCAGCTCCAAACTGCCGCGCCGAGTGCCTGCGCCACCACTGAGCAAGGTACCCCGCAGCTACCTTCCTCAGGGCCAGCCCTACCTTTGCCAGGGAGACCTCTCTGGCGGCGACGAGACTAGGAGGGGAGGGGGTGGAACCACGGCGGCTAGGTTTTTTTTTGAGCCGCTAGGGAGGCGACATGGGGCATCTCGGGTTTTCTCTCAAAACATTCCCCAAACACGCCCTTCTTTTTTTTCGCGGGTGTACAGGCCCTTCACCTTCTATCAGCTCCCTCAAACCTCACCCCTCTCCTATGATTTAATAACTCAATTAAGAATGCTAAGGCTATGGTGTCGGCCACCATCCAAAATATAAATAAACAACAACATGCACATTAGTAATTTTAAGTAAGATAATATCCAATAGAATAATCTGTGTCAAATTAGCATAGATTAGCACAAATTGTGATTAGCACAAATTATCACTAATTAGCATAAAATTGTAACATACAAACTCCCGATCTCTTCTACATGTTAGTGTCGATTAGCTCCAAGTTATCACTGCTTAGCATATAATTGTCGGTTAGGAAGGATTAAATAGCTAGCGAGCCTTTT
>NC_041382.1:268048711-268056489 GCF_002162155.2 Triticum dicoccoides | reverse complement strand
ATGAGGGTCACTCTATATATGAGACCGACAACTATCCATAAAAACTTTGCCCTGACATTGATCCAAACGGCTCTTGCAATATCGAAGGCCCTCTTGATTGGTAATGATTAATATGTAATGAGATCGTGGTTGTAGAAAAATTTCAGCATTTGCTTGAAGGGGATTTTTTGCAGCGATTTGTTTATCCTGCCTTTACTTACATATTGTTTTAGAATACAAGCATTCCTTTTTTGCAAAAATATATATCTTTAGATGTGTTGTCTACAAATGGTTATATTTGGACTACCTATAAATACTTGGCTAATATTAATTGATTTTTTTACCCGAAACTGTGAGAACTTCTTCTAACAACATTTTTTAGAGATTTTCCAAGATAAAAAAGTTTTTTATATAAAGAGGAAGAAGCAGAAAAAAATCTATGCTACTAGAATTACAACAACAGTATATGCGATTAAGAAAACTTATGGTGAAACATCGTATAGCAGACATTGAGGATATTCAAAACGACGAGTAAATAAGAAGGAATGATTGTAGTGCTGAGTAAAGCTACACACACAGAGTTATTAGTGGGTTGAGTCACTTGGCAATTTATACTTGGCCATGGGTGGGGAAATCGGCCCACCCCCTGAAAATCAGAGGGGGGGGGGTTGGTTTAGTTAGTTGGAATATGCCCGTAGAACCTCCGTAATGATGCGTGAGTCTGGCACTTTTGTTGTAGTGCCTCTTATAGGGTAAGTTGTTTTTATTTTTTGCGGGTAAGTTGATGGACTGAGAAGTTCAAAAACAAAAGTTGGTGGACTAAGGCTACGTTGCAATGGGAGAAAACACATCACAATCATGAATACGCACGTGGTATAAGTAGGCCCATACCAGGAGAAGAAGAAGATCTTGCTCTTTTGGCAGTTCTCGTCGGTTACGAAGTCGAGGTCATAGACAGCATAGCGACACTCGTCAGCTGGGAGGCTGTTTGTGAATTCTTCGTAGCCGTAACTAGTCTCACCGAGCCTCTCCACCTTGATTTCCATCGACTTCTCATCGATCTTGAACACGATGAACCTGAAGCTTCGTCTCGCCTTCAAGTCCGAGAACTTGATCTTGCAGTCATCATGCACAGCCAGACCAGATGCAGAGTTCGCCTAAAATTTATCCGACCATGCACATTGATTGATCAAGAACCAGATCAGAGAGAGAGAGAGAGAAAGAGAAATAAAGAGAGGGAGAGAGATAAATATAGAGAGAGGTAGATAGATAGAGAGATCACCATTTTTGTGTGTCTTCAAAGCCCCCTACACGATGTGGGAAACCGGAGATGGAGCTTGGAGGGGAGAGAGGAGAAGGAGAGAGATGCTAGCTGCAAGGGGGGGAGAAGGTTTGCGCGAGAGGAATGTCATGGGGGGGGCGAGAAACAAGGGAAGGTAGAGGAAAAATAGGTTGAAAAGAAATTAGCACTCCGTCTGAGGTCATGCGCATCTCTTGGTCATGGGGAGTCGACCACTCAACAAGCAAGGCTATTCTTGACTTAGTCCCTCATTTTTTATGTTTAGAACTTTTAGCTTGTACGAGAGTTATTCCCATCCAAAGCATGATCGCCCAATGCAAATCATGATATTGTTTCTTAATTTGAGGTTCAACGTTTATGTAAATTCTTAGTGCCTTTTAGGTGTCTAGGCTCCTCTAAAATAATTTTTTGTATTAAAGCTTGTGAAAGGCGTCTATATAAGTGTTCTTGCATTGGACATGACCTTAGGCACCCAAGAGAATAAATATTATGTAACGCTCCGAGACCAATGTGCCAAGTGTCCTTCAGTTATTCGCTATTGTTGCCTTGTATTTGCTTGCGTGTCATGCATCTCATATCATGTCATCATGTGCATTTCATTTGCATACGTGTTCGTCTCATGCATCCAAGCATTTTCCTTGTTGTCCGTTTTGCAATCCGGCGCTCCTATGTCATCTGGTGTCCCTTTCTACCTCTTTTCGTGTGCGGGTGTTAAACATTTTCGGTTTGGACTGAGACTTGTCATGCGGCCTTGGTTTACTACCGGTAGACCACCTGTCAAGTTTCGTATCATTTGGACTTCGTTTGATACTCCAACGGTTAACTGAGAGAGACCGAAAAGGCCTCGTGTGTGTTGTAGCCCAACACCCCTCCAAAGTGGCCCAAAACCAACCTAAACCTCCTCCATCATCTAGGTCGTTCGATCACGATTGCGTGGCCGCAAACCGCACCTCATTGAGACTCTCCTAGCTCCCTCTACCTGTAAATATGTGATCCCCTCCGAAATTTGCGGTCTAACCCTAGCATTCCTCTACCTCGCGCCACCGGACAAAAATCCCCGCCGCCGGACATGTCCGCCCTCCACCTCGCTCTGGCCAATGACGTCGCGCCACGTCACCCCGCCGCCGCCAGCCTATCGCGCGCTGCCACCTCACCGTCCTTTCTCTCCCCGCGCTGCCGCGGCCCTGTGGGCCCGAGGCCGGCCCGCCCGGCCCGAGCTGCCCACGCCCAGCGCCGCTCCTCCCACGCGGCCGCCCGAGGCGCCCGCATCGCGCCGCCTCTCCACCGGCGCCCTCCGCCGACGTCCGCGCTCGCCGGCGCCGGCCGGCCTCCCCTCGCCGGGGCAGCAGCCCTGCCGGCGTCTCGCCGCAGGCGCCATGGCCTCGAGTCCGGCCATCGCGGCTCTGCGCCGCCTCGTCGTCCGACCTCGACGGCCCCGCCTTGCTCCGGCCACCACACGCCGGCGCTGTCCCGGAGCTCCCGCGAGCTCCGCCATCTCCAGCCGCCTCGTCCTTCTCCGATGAACAATGTTTCCGGCGAGATCCCGATCTGGATCTAGATCTGGGGTTGACTTTCTTCCCGAAACCCTAATTATTTTGCTATCTTCATTGCATCATAACTTCCTCACCGTGGCTCCGATTCGTGCGTGTAGCATATCAAAATGTTCGTCTCGATGAGTACATCATTTCATCTCACTGCATAATTTTCATTTGAGCTCATCTTGATGCCCGAAATGCTGTTGGAAGAGGGCTATGTGAGGATAATTTCAGATCTGTTTCAGCAAATGCACTTTTGTCATTTTTGCCATGATTAATGTATGCATGCTATGATCCTGAGCTCTACATGTGTTTTGAAATATGCCATCCCATCTTTACGGGGGTGTATGCCATGTATTTTTGTGATCTTTATGGTGACTAGCACAAGCATGCAAAGTAGCTTACTCAATGATGCTGATTTCAGGGACTTAGAATTTCACTAAGTTCTTGCCCTGTCATTATTTTTATGCCATATGTTCATGTTGTTTCCTAGTGATCCGTGTCTCTTTTGGACATGATCAGTAAGGATGTTTTGTAGATATTGTGGTTCTCTATCCTCCATATCTTTGTTTGCATTTATAGAGCACCCTAGCTTGAGTCAATCGAGCTCTACTTTTGCTATAAAATGTCCCTAGCAGATTGTTAACATGTTTAGCAATTTTGCCAAGCTTTTTGTTGTTGATCCGTGCATGCTATGTTGTTGTTCTTGCCATGTCTAGCTTCTATGCCATGTCTACTTGTTGGATGTATGCTTAGATTATGATTTCATGTCTTATAGTGTGTACATCGAGCTCGTAAATATGCCTACTCGTTATCTGTTTTGCCATGCTCCAGTTTTTCACTAAGTCTGAATCTGTTTATATTTTTGCTATGTTCACATGCTTGCGATTGTATTTTCTGATCCCTTTTGGCTCATGGTCACTAAGGGACTTTTGTTATATGCTTTGCGTAGCTTCATGCCATGCCTTGATTTGACATAATATGTTTTTGTAGCATGTACTTTTCATGCTCTAAAGATTGCTTCCTGATGATAAATTCCTGACATGCTGTTAATTTCACCAAGTCTGTAACCTGTTATCGTTTGCACTTTTGTCATGCTTGTTTGAATCTGCTATTGATTGAATTAGCCATAGCTCAGTGTTCATCTTTTGTCAAGCATCATGAGTGGATCCCTGACATATATTTTGTTGCCATGTTTGAGTGCTGTAGCATGTTGTTCTTGATGCATTTAGAAGGCTACTTGTTGTTAATCGCAGACCGGTGTCATATTTATTTTGCTTGCCATTTCCAAACCGTGCATCCGATTCCGGTGATCTTTATATCGATTCGAAATCACCCCCTATTTCCAGTGGCACTTTTGGATTTCCAAGTTGAGTCCAGGTTCAATCATTCCTTTCTAAATCATGCATATGCATCACATATCGCATCCCGCATATCATCCCATGTTTTGCATCATGTTGCTTGAGCATTGCACGTGGTTGATTGTGTTCCTTTTTGCTTGTTGTTCTTGCTTGGGTAGAGCCGGGAGACGAATACATGATCGAGGAGCCCGTTGAGTACGCTTATCAGGATCAGGGCAACACTGAGAACTTTGCAGGCAAGATGACCATACCCTTGAAATCACTTTTATCTTTGCTTGCTAGATGCTCGCTCTTTTGCTATGCCTATGCTATGATACCTATCACTTGCTTATCATGCCTCTCATATTGCCATGAGCCTCTAACCCACCTTGTCCTAGCAAACCATTGTTTGGCTATGTTACCGCTTTGCTCAGCCCCTCTTATAGCGTTATTAGTTGCAGGTGAAGATTGGAGTTCGTTCCTTGTTGGAACATGGACATTTTGTTCGGATATCACAATATATCTTATTTAATTAATGCATCTATATACTTGGTAAAGGGTGGAAGGCTCGGCCTTATGCCTGGTGTTTTGTTCCACTCTTGCCGCCCTAGTTTCCGTCATATTGGTGTTATGTTCTCGGATTTTGCGTTCCTTACACGGTTGGGTTATAATGGGAACCCCTTGACAGTTGGCTTTGAATAAAACTCCTCCAGCAAGGCCCAACCTTGGTTTTACCATTTGCCTCACCACCACCTACTTTTCCCTTGGGAGTCGCGC
Organism: Triticum dicoccoides; assembly: GCF_002162155.2. Taxonomy (NCBI): domain Eukaryota; kingdom Viridiplantae; phylum Streptophyta; class Magnoliopsida; order Poales; family Poaceae; genus Triticum; species Triticum dicoccoides. Next base: position 268,051,558 of record NC_041382.1, on the reverse strand, counting down.
TCCCGAGGGTCATCTTTATTTTAACCCCCCCGGGCCAGTGCTTCTCTGAGTGTTGATGCGAATTGAGCTGCCTGCGGGGTCACCTCGGGGAAACTTGAGGGTTGGTTTTACTCGTAGTTAGTCTCATCTGAGTGTGCCATGAGAATGAGATATGTGCAGCTCCTATCGGGATTTGTCGGCACATTCAGGCGACTTTGCTGGACTTGTTTTACCATTGTCGAGAATGTCTTGTAACCGGGATGCCGAGTCTGATCGGATTGTCTTGGGAGAAGGAATATCCTTCGTTGACCGTGAGAGCTTGTGATGGGCTAAGTTGGGACACCCCTACAGGGATTGAACTTTCAAAAGCCGTGCCCGCGGTTATGGGAGGATGGGAATTTGTTAATGTCCGGTTGTAAAAAACCTGAAGTTTATCTTAATTAAAATACATCAACCGCGTGTGTAACCGTGATGGTCTCTTCTCGGCGGAGTCCGGGAAGTGAACACGGTGTTCGAGTTATGTTTGGCGTAGGTTGTTCTAGGATCACTTCTTGATCATAGATTCTCGACCGTGCTTTTTCCTTCTCTTCTCGCTCTCATTTACGTATATTAGCCACCATATATGCTAGTCATTTGCTGCAGCTCCACATCATACATTTACCTTACCTATAAGCTTAAATAGTCTTGATCGTGAGGGTGTGAGATTGCTGAGTCCCCATGACTCACAGATACTTCCAAAACCAGTTTGCAGGTGCCCATATTACTAGCAGGTGACGCAACCAAGCTCAAAGAGGAGCTCGATGAAGATTGTGTTCGCTATGTTGTTCCGTTTTCAGTTGATCAGTAGTGGAGCCCAGTTGGGACGATCGGGGATCTGTGTAGCATTTGGGGTAGTCTTCTTTTATTTTAGTTCCATAGTCGGACCATGCGTGTATCTGGATGATGTAATTCATGTATTTGTGTGAAGTGGCGATTTTAAGACAATCATGTATCTTTTTCCCTTATGTATTATTTGGGTTGTGTGAAGATTAGCTCACTTGCGACATTGCTTTCAGTGCGGTTATGTCTCTAAGTCGTGTTTCGACACGTGGGAGATATAGCCGCATCGAGGGCGTTATATGTTATAAAAAGAAGAAACATAAACATTGCCCCGCATTTCTGCATTATAATCTCTCTGTTGAGATATTCATACGGAAATTTATATTCATTCTTTTTTCCTATGATGCTGAAAAAGCCATAAATGAGATCTCGTCTTTCTTTTGGAGGTACCAGAGAAGAGCTTAACAAGAAAGATAGTTAGGTAATAGACTTAGGAGGTGCAGCCACTATTGAAGGATCCATCGGCCGTACACGATGGGGATGAAACAGAGTGAGGGTGAAGTTGTCGTTGCTAGAGATAACACTAATAAATATGACACTGATAGTAGACAAATTACTTCTATAAAGAATGTTGGAGTACCCGTCTCCTGGGGGCACTCGTGCTCGCGCCGCGCCGATGTCTACGTGGCAGCTTTACCCCCGTCCAATCGGGCCAGATTGTTCCTCACCACGCCAACGGCCTCAAGGGTCCATGACCCGTGGGCCGCGGGCATACTCGGGGCCACCTATTCTGTAATGTTTCTGGCTGCACCTGCATGTCCCTCGTCGTGCGCTGGTCGGAGTGGCCGTCGACGCGGCTTACTCGGTTGTTGGCTTATGCTGGGTCGGATTATGCTAGGTATCTCATATTCGGTTGTTGGCCTGCGTTGGGTCGGATTATGCTGGGTACCTCCCATTCAGTTGCTAGCTTGCACTAGGTCATACCACTCATCCGATGTTGTCGGATCGGTGGAGGGTCTGCCACCTTTCGTGTGTTGTTGACGGCCTTGTGCGTTGCTCGGAGTGGCTTTTTGCCACAGCTTATTGGGATATTAGCCTGAGCTGGGTCGGATTATGCTGGGTGCCTCTCGTTTGGTTGTAGGCCTGCGCTGAGTCATGCCTCTCTTGTGTTGTTGCTGGGTCTATCGAGGGCCGTTGCTTTACGGCTCCAGTTTGCCGGGTACTTTTTGTGTGCTGTCGGTGGTTGGTTAGGAGGTCCTTAGGGATGCTACTTCTCGATCCTTTTTGGGCAATGTCGTGGTGCTCGGTTCATCCAGTTTGGTGTTATCAGGTTTGGCACAGTTTAGCCGCTCTTGGTCTGTTGTATGTGGCCGGTTAGGAGATCACTGGGAGGTTGCTTCTCGATTTGTTCTCTTTTTAAGGGTGGTGCTCGGTTCGTATGTGTGGTGTCACCTGAACTGGCATGAGCTGATGTAATTGAAATATAATACTTGAGGTTGTTAATGGTATACTTTTTACGGTTTATGGTCTCATGACTTTCATCGTTTGGTTTTTAAGATTGTATCTGTGAGTACGTTGTTACTGTCTAGGTATTCTCGCTGTATGGCGCTCGCCATACTGCAGCCCATAGGTCACACATCCTGGAAGAATGAACCATTTCACTCTCTACGTCTTGGAAGAGTGGCAACAACGGTTATACGTATTAAGTACATTATGTCCGAAGATAATGTGTGCGCCATTGTTTTCCCTTTAATCCTCTTACCATGCACGGATGCGGGTGCCGTCGGTGGGGTGGTACGCATGTTCACTTTCTTTGTTTGTTGATATGTGCTCTTTTAGAGCAATTTCAACGGGGTGATTCATTTCATCCGCTGGCGTTCGGTTGGATTGACGCGGTCAGAAAAGTTGTCCCAACGCGCTGACTTAAACGGACGCGTGTTCGTTTGGCGTCCGCCCGCTGACCCATTTTTTAGTCGGATTTGTGTCGGCGCGGACATGAGACGGACGGGCGCGCGCCTTCTCCTCCTTCCGGGCCTGCTGGTCGGTGCC